>NC_061113.1:89926388-90199751 GCF_002878395.1 Capsicum annuum
GCACAAATAGGACTGGGTGGTATTTTTTATTGTTAAGAGTATATGGAAAGTTTGGAAAGGCAAAAGAAGGTTGTTTTCAGATATTGAATATTGTTGCATGATTTATGCCTTGGATTGCCTTTGGCTTGGATGATTTTTTTCTTGGTTGTGCTGGCATAGGCATTGTATTAATGTTTGTGGTTGGGATTTTCTTGCATCATCCCTTCTGGGTTTAGTTTGAGGTTAGTTGGTTGTCGAGGTTGAGGTTTTATAAGTTTTAGAAGTGAATTAAGAAAGTTAGATGAATAAGGTCTACCTATGGAAAAATCCCTTGGAAACATTCCATCTTCTTATTGTTTATCTGGGGAGTCATTATAGGAGCATGCAGGCCCAATACCTTTGACTTTTCATGCTCTTCCTATCCATTGTCTTTCATGAACGAAAGTCATTTAGTAGTCTATATTGTAATGACCCTCCAAGTAATTTTCTCAATTTACATGCATTTTCGGAGTTTTGAGCCTACCCACATCTGCTATAAATCTTTTGCAACTCACTGAAATTGTCGATCTGGATATAAAACAATTTGTTAGGGTTTCAGGCTCATTTCCCTATTTTGGATCTTTTGTTGTTAATGAATTGGTTTTTGACTAAAACTCATATTAGATGACCTCGATGAGAATTTTGATAACGCCATCTAGATCAAAACATTGACTTTATGCTAGCGGGACCCTTAGTTTGGGTCCGGGGGCCTCAAAAATTATTTTGGGCTATTGGGTGGACTATATGAAAAATAGAACTATAATTGTGGGACCTATATATAGTCAAAACAATCTTGTATGAAAGTTTTTATAGTTCCATTGAATTGGGGATGTCAAATTTTGTAAGAAAGAATAGTTCATTTGCATAGACTGGGTACCAAACAAATCTCGAGCACTCGACCGAAGTCTAGTTGGACTTGGCAAATTCTAGTGCATGGAACCATATAGTGTGACCGCATAAGCAAACATATGGCTGATTAAGCAATTGTCACTAAAGTGACTAGGGGATAACCTTAGAGGAGATCACTAAGCAGTCCTCGATCGCTTAAGCAAAGAACTGATATTTTTTAGGGGATCACTTAAGCAATTATCAGGTCTCTTATGAGAAATCTGGAGGGGATTAATCTGCTTCTTCACCTTAAATTTCCATCACATTCTTCTCTATTTTTGCATCATTTTTAGAGCTTGAAGTGGAGAAACAAAGGTTAATCGTCTATTGAATATAAGGTAAGTTAGCCTAGTACTCTTTGGTCATTTCCTATTATTTTTGCCATTAGATCCCAACATATTTAATGGTAAATTCTTAAAAATTATATCTTCAAATCCCCAAACCATTGGGGCTGATTTGGGCACAAATTTCGGCACCATTCGGGATCAACTTAAGAGCGCACTTTCTATGTCATTTTAGGGATCACATGACAGACTTAATTTTGAATTCCGTTTGTAGGCCCTGCAGGCTCGTTCTTGACCCAAATTCTCACCCAAAATTTTTTCATAGAAACATGGGTCTCATTTTACTTCTAATGACATGTAGATGATAATTTTGTTATCATGGTGGCATTTTTGGATCATGGAGAAAAGGTTGAAATTTATGGATGATTGAAGGACTTGTGGTTTGGTATCGAGGTGGGTTTTTTTTCTACTCTTCTTCATAGATAGCTTATGATAGATATTACATGTTATGTAAGAATGTTAGGAAATGATTATGAGTAGAAAACATTTATATAGCCTAATTTAGGAGTTTGGGGACAGAAGGGTGAATCGACCCTTAAGATGATATACTTTTTATGTCTATAGGATCCTATTACCCAAGGTTATTAGTATGCTCATCATAGGTGAGCCAATAAACGCTTTTAGTATTAGGTTTACTACTTGACTTGATGGATTATCACAGTTTTTCAAATTATAGAATTGATATTATGCTACTTATATACTATTAAAATCGAGGTTGTGGTTACGATACAGTTGGACTATGGGAGAGTATTTTTTATTTATAAAGGACGTGGTTTTAGTTTATGGATACTTAGATGATTATGAATATATTGTTTGAAATTGGTGATATCATGCTTAGAATATGCTTCACTCATGCTCACTTAGTGGTATGATTCAAACTAATATCTTGGTTTTATTACTGCTTTCCTAATATGGGATATATTCCCAGTTTTCACTTTTAAAATGGATTCTTTCATAATAGGAACCATACCACCTTAATGTGTGATTTATGAGTTTTTGGAACTAAAAGTCATGTTTTAGAAATTTGATTGAGATAAAATCCGGTCCATGGTTTAACAATACTATATACTTTGTCCGTGAGAGATTCCAACCTTTTTTTTACCAAATTATTATAAATTAATCTCAGATTTGACCCTGGGAAACATATTTATAAACTTATACTCTTTTATCCATGATCAGGCACTGTGTACTTATTATATATACATCTCTCCAGTATTGGATGGAGTAGAATTATGATGATGATGACTGGAAATCTTCGATCCGCACCCCTTAGGGTCCCTTAGAATTATATGGGTACTCCTGAACCCCTTAGGGTGCCCTTCATCAAAGAGCCATCGTGGTAGAGAGGAGAGGTCGTTCTAGGTCCTACCTTTGTAAGTCGTCAAGCTGGAGGAGTTGTATACACTAGGTATGTTATGGCACTTGGATCAGTTATGGTATTATGGATTTATTTGAATTCGTTCACGCATGTGCATTGCCATCACCAATAAGTTGTTTGGTTCTTATATCTATAATTCTTATGGGGCGTTTCAAAGGTATAGGTTATGAGTGTTGTTTGCTGAGTTTTATGGGTATCAATTAGGTATTATTTGTCTAGACTAGTTGGTTACCATATAATGTAATTATGGTTAGTTTTTTATAGACTGGTTATGGACTGCTACTGAGATTGGATGTATGATTTTGATCCATTTTTATTTTTATGGTATTTTACATTGCAGATAGTGTATTCACGATTAGACACTCCACTATAGGTCGTGATCATACTTTTGTTATCCTTCCTACTTGGATAGAATTTCCTGGAGAGGTTAGATTGACTACCTTAGATTGTACCTTTGATTTAGTCTTGTATAACTATATACGTAGACACACACAAACATATCTAGTTGTGATATGACCAAAATCTCTAAGGCTAAAGGCCTCTCCTGGGTCAAAAAATGTACTAAGCTGCCCAAACTAGTTGACTTCCAGATCAAAACATCCGCAACCATATTAGCCTTGTCGAGATGATAAAGAAAGTGATACAAAAATCCTTAAGCAACTCAAGCCAAGGAAACTTCCGAAGATCTAACTGGGCGAAGAAGTATTTAAGACTATGCCTCTATAAAAGTAGTGTTAACACCACTTCGAAGCAAATACCACCGTTCACAATTTCTAATCATGGGTAGGGTAATTATTCACATGAGGCTTCAACTAATGAAAAACATATGCAATCACCTAACCCTCCTGAATCAGTACAACACCTTTCATGACTTGATTTAAGAGTCATGATGGCACCTACTAAATCCCACAAACTGTCTCCTGGAGCTAAAAACATTGGGTTAACTTGGTGGAAAATGCCCAACAAGGCATAAATTAACAACATATATTGTATTCAAACAAGGCAATATAGAAAAATTAGGTAAATCAGTAGTACATAAATCCATCCCCCAACTTGGTAGTGCCAGCACAAGAACATCTAGTATAATACAAAGTACAAGAGCATCTAATATAATACAACTCAAATATCTAGAATAGTCAATAACATCTATCTCGAAACAAAAGACTTAGCATAGCAAGATATAAGGAAAAATGTCATTCCAACTCAAAGAGCTCACCCTATATCCGGATATCAACACAAAATGAAGGTCGATCAATAGCGGAAACTAGTACTTGGATTTGCATTAGAAAGGTATAGAAGTGTAGGGTAGTATGACGACCAAAACCATGGGTATTTAGTAGGCATCATCGGCTGAATAAGTTAAATCATTATATAATTGTGATAAAATACAAGATAACATAACTAAGTCAAAGTAGAGACGAACCTGAAATAACTCAAACATTGATGTGTATAAATGTAAATAAACCAAAATAATAGTATAACATAACGTAAACCATCACCACACACAAACATAACTACAAAATTGGCTCCCATACGCCAATAGGTGTGTAAATGTAAATAACCCATCGCAAGGCCCTAGAGGCCCAAAAGGTACACACAATATAGCATAACCCACCACTATCATTTACCAATTATCAACATGCCACTAGATTCCACTCAATTCATGCAACTTTAGCTATTTTTTCATTTTCAAACTTAGTCAAATTGTTATTTCAATCTTACACCCTGATATCGACATACCAAAAAAAGTATATCAGCATAGCATGATATGCATACCCAAACTCCAATCGGTATAAATATAATAAATAACCAAACTTGAATTGGTTTATCTAATCAATAGCCATACTTAAATCAGTAAATATAGTCAATAGACAAACTGGAATTGGTAAAAATATTCAATAGAAAAACTTTAACTAGTAAATATAATAAATAGAGGGACTCAAACCAGTAAATATAATTAATAGATGGACTTGAACTGGTAAATATAATAAATAGTGGAAGCTAAACTGGTAAATATATCATCAATGTGATAATCATACTCCAGACTTGAACTGGGTAAATATCATAAATATCATATCTATCTTCAAGACTCGAATGTCTAAATATAATTATATCATTATAATCCAAAGTATCATCAATAGCATAAGCAATAACATCACCAATAGGCGTGATTCTGCACATTAACCAACATAGCCATCAAATATCAAAGTTTTTCAATATCATCCATCTTCTAGACTTGAATAGGTAATTATAATCATATCATTATAATCAAAAGTCTCATCAATAACATAAGTAATAACATAATCAATAGGCGTCAATCCTCACATCAACCAACATAGCCATCAAGTATCAAAGTTATTTTGTATCACCTCAATAGTAATTTCCACGAGTTTAACAAGCGGATAAATGTCAACAAAAGCTAACATGTGTCTTATCCTACGGTGGGTTAAGGGCCCACTTATAATTCCCAAAGTTCCATTTTAGGAAATATCTACCCGAACTAGGTTTAAGGCATCTAACTATTTTTTTAGATGTTAATCAATCGTAAATTTTCCCTAAGATAGGAAATTCACCTAAAATATGAGCAACTAGGTAGATAATGCCTAAATTATAATTTTTGACTAGCCTAAACGGTCCAACTAACATAAGCTTCCAAATCATCGTACCAACACCTCAAACCCATCTTGAATCTAACACAATATCATAAAATTAATATGAGCTAGCTTAGTAAAAAAAGTGATAAAACCTAGCTTACCAGGATGGCGAATAGAGCTCAAAAGATCTACAAAGTCACCATTTTTCCATTCTGAGATACTTCTATAAGATTCAAGCCTATCAAAATAACCTTTTACTCATCAATATGAGAATAATGATATTGACCATTGTGCTTTGGGTCAAAAAATCACCCAAAAATCCTATATGGGTCCCATTTATGAAAATCATGTTTCCAAAACTATCCCAATGTTCCCTAAGGCTAAAGGAGTCAATAAGCTCTATAATAGGTGACATCCGAGCTAATTTAGAGGTAAAATAAATCCCTCATGGAATTCGGGTTTTTTCACAAGAAATGGGAATATCTACCATGATATTAGAGGAATCTTACCTCAAATTTAAAGGAGAATCGCATAATCAATCAATATCTTAGCTCCCAAATCACCCAAGAGTTACTCTAAGGCTTTGTCACTAATTAGGGTCATAAATGTCAAGAGAATGTATGAAGGAATGGCCAAAAAGGATAAAATAGGGTAGTTATACCCACACTAGGCTGTCATGTGTTACTACAGCAACCTAATGTTCAAGATCACCATATCATATGGCTCTTCTAGTGAATCAAGATCAGAAAAAGCCACTACGATCATAGTACTTGAGTCTTGCCCAGGGTATCACAATCGCAACCCTTGGCTCGTGATTGCAATGCACCAAATATAGCTGTAGACTTGGAATTTTCCAAGTCTTTTCCAAGAACTCGGGATTTACCCTGACATAAATGAACTATGTAACCATACTAAATCCAATGTTCTGGACTTAATGGATCTGCTGAAATTTCCATCCATTGCCATTTTTGGGAAATATGGGGCCCGCAAATAATTTTTTTCTTAACTTTTTGACCAATAGTTCAAAATGAGTCTGGGTACTTTAGAACCTAAAAAAAAGGTCCAACTAGACTAGAATTGATTATCCAAAGCTGCTGGAATAGTCAAAATTTGCATTCGAGGTCATTTGACAAAATTTTTTTCTCGATGGCCAGTTGGAAGCAACAAAGACTTCCAAAAAGTCAAATTACTCTAAAGCCCACACAAACTCCTCGATAATAGAAATGTCTATTTTAGCAATTCATAAATTACATGGGAAGTTATGAAAAACTCTAATGTAAAAAATAAGAAAAAATATGGAAAAATAACCTTAAGGGTCATTTAAATTTCCACTACTAAAGAAACTTTCATACGTTAAAGTTAAGGATTAGGATGTACCTGAAGTCTCAAACATGTGAGGATACTAGGTCCATATCTCACCCTCTTTCTCCATAGTGGACTCCTGTACTATACGGTGCCTCCACTGGACCTTAACTACAAGAATATCTCTAATAAGCAACCGCATAATATCATTGGCCAAAATGATTATAGGCTTTTTCACAAAGGTTAAATGCTCATCCAACTGGACTGAGTTGCATCTAAGCACATTGGACATATAAGAAATGTATCTCTAAAACATACAAATATGGAAAACTTGATAGAGAGTAGCAAGATCTAGAGGTAAATCCAACTTATATACCACCTCGCCAACAGTGTGAAGAATCTCAAAAGGTCTAATTTATCTAAGGCTAAGCTTTACCTTCCTTACAAACCTCATCTGTAAGTCCCCACAAAGTTCCCTCATAGTTTGAGTCGAGGGCATATCGAGTGAGGCGTAATTTCGGCCCTAAAAGATTGAGAAGTTGCTTCCTAAGTGATTACCATATTAACCATGTATAATTTCCTTAATTTTGAATTTTTATCATATGGAAAATATGATAATCTTTCCATCGATATAAGATTTGCCCAAATCTAACACTCGGGTAAGAAGTTATGGCTAATTTAAGCCTTCATCGTAAAAATTGCATCATTTTAAGGTCTAGCGCATCACGGAGAGGGTGCATTTAGAAATTGCCAATTTCCAGTAGGACTCTGCAATAATGAAGCATCACGGAGGAGTCCCAGGTCCCAACCAGTGGGAAAATACATGGCTCCATATCGCGGAGGCTGTCAATTTCCCAATTGTAATTTTCCAGAGAGCCAACGCGATTAGTGGCGCGTCGTGGAGGCCTTTGAAATCCAGTTCTAGTTTAATTTGCAGTTTTATACAGACATTTAAAAGGGCATTTTGGACCTTTTTCCAAGCCTATAAAATCGTGGAACCACTAGATTAAACCTATTTGCAAGAATTCTATGAGGGTTTTCTCAAGTATCCTCTCAACAAGAACCCTAAATACTCAAAACCTCTTCCATAAATCTCAAGAATCAACCACAAATTTTCTAAATTGAGTCAAGATTCTAGGTTCCCAAGTGAAGGGTCTCAAGAACCCTCATTCTAGAACAGCAGTACAGTTCGAAAAGTGAGAGTTCTTCTAAAGCTTAAAATTCAAGGAATGTGGGGTTTTGAACTTGGGTAACCCTTTCACCCTTGTGCCCAAAATGTTTATTTACATCATGATTTTGCTGAAATTATGAGGTTTTTACATGAGTTTGAATTGGGCTTTTCACCCATATTTATTGAATGCATTATGTTGCTATTTCTCATAAATTGAGAGTTAAATGGCATGATTTCTACATGTTTTCTTGAGTTTTTACAGTTTGATAAACCCCATGAATTTATTCCTTGAGAAGCTTATATTTGAAATGTTGAGATATTGAAGCATACGACTACATTGAGATTTTGAGATGAAATGCTGAAATTTCCTGATTTTCACAAGATTTATGAATCTATATGCTATATATTATGCTTTTTATAAGCTTTAACTTGAAATTGAACTATGTGTTAGTAAGCCCTATTCGAGACTTATAAAATTATGAACTCTCGTGTATAAGTACCCATGATTTGAGTATTTTGAGATGGTTGAAAATTGAATTGACCTAATGGTCCAAAAGCTTTGAAATCCACTTTACTATACGAGATTATTGATTTGATTAATGTGTTCGTGGTGAACCATGAGATTGCTCTAAAATTGGATTTTTATGAGATGAGCCCAGGTAATCTAAAGGGAGTAGTATTTAGCACCGAGCAGGTAAGCTACTACGGGTTCTTACCCCAAAAACTATGTGCCCCTATAGGATATGAGCCTGAGGCCGATTTGATTATGTGGGCCCAAGGCTGATTTTTATTTAGTGATCACTAGAGCTAGGTTATACTACTTGGCAAGAGTATGGCGCTCCTCCCCAACGTGGGGTCTCTTCCTTAGGAGGACAAAACGTTGGACTCTATGTAACTCACATGGTTTATGTCAGTTACGAGAACCTCCCTTGCCTTTCAAACTTCAAAATTAAATGCTTATTTTCCTTCCCTATAAGTTATTTTCCTAAATGGTTGAATTGTAAAGATATTCCTTAATCAAGGTATTGATTTGAGACAAGATATTCTCTAAAGTGAATGAAATGCCTTCAAGTATGTTTTTAAGTTTTATGATTTCGAATTCCAAGTATATGAGTTTCTAAATGATTATGAAGTGTTGAGCATTGAAGAACTTTTACTATCTTGAGATAGATGCATGACTTGAAAGTGTGGTTTGAAATACCTTAGCCTTTGGGCATTGAGAGTAAGAGAAGGTTTTTGATTTTGAAGTTAAATAATGATGACTCACGAGATTGTGTTACATGCTTCATTCTACATGACTTATGAGTTTTACATTTTATACTTGTTCAAGCTATGTGAGTTATCTCATTATGCATACATGATTTGATTGTAGAAAATATCATTACTACTTTATACATTTGCATGCATCCCGCATACTCAGTACATTCCAAAGTACTGATCTACATATATGTCTATGTGCTATATTTTCTTATAATGTAGGTTCAGGTGCTCATTCCCGGCCTCACCCGTGATTTTTCGAGCATCTTGCCTACGTTTTCTATAGTGGTGAATCCTTCTAGTTTGAGGACCAATCTTCAGATGTTTACTGTGCTTGAGAGACTATGTTTTATTTTTAGTCTATTTTGAGTTAATTGGGGCCTGTCTCAATGGCTCTGTAGATTTTGATTTATAGAGGCTTTGTGAGACTAGTATTAGACTTGTGATATGTCAAGAGGGATCAGTATTGTAGTTTGTTGAGATTTTTCTATGTTGTGGTCCTATGAGCCAATTATTTTTTTTTATTTCCTTTCTTGTGATATGGATATGCGAGTGCTTAAGTCCATCCTTATCTTAAGTTGGGTGTTTTTGGGTAGAAACCGGCTCTAAGGGTTAGCTTGGGGCTACTTGTAGCCTTAAGCACTGTGTGACGTCCTGGGAGAGGATTTTGGATTGTTACAAACTTGGTATCAGAGCCTAAGGTTTCTAAAGAGTCTTAGGGATTCTGACAAGCCGCGTTGAGTAGAATCTTGATCATCGGTGTGTAGTGCACCACACCTATAAGCAAGAGGCCATGAGACATTTAAGGAAAAAGTTGTTTCTTCTTTCAGATTCTATCGTGCGTATAGTTGTCCCTCTTATCTAATGATCCGTGCTCTTTTATTTTTAGAAAATGCCTCCTCGAAGAGCGAATGTCCACAAACACAATAATGAGCAACCCCAACCTGTTAATCCCTTGAATGAGATGGTGTCCCATGCTGAGTTTAGGGTGGCCTTTCAGGCGTTAGCCCAAGCGATCACCACAAATTTTTGGGCAAATAACCAGGCCCCAGTTGCTAATTATCAGGGTGGTGATATTGCCACAGCTAGGATTTGTGACTTTAAACGGATGAATCCGCCTGAGTTCTATGGGTCCAAGATAGACGAGGACCTCATGTTGTACTTGGAGGAGGTGAGGAAGATCACTAATATGATGCAAGTTTCGGAAGAAGAGAGTGTTGTGTTTACATCCTACAGATTGAAAGACATTGCTTATGATTAGATTATATCGTTGAAGAAGTATAGAGGTGAGAATGTCACTCCTATGACATGGCAATTGTCCAAGATGCCTTCTTGGATCAGTTCTTTTCACTTGAGATGAGGGAGGATAAGATTGAGGAGTTCATGAACTTGAGGCAAGGCTCCATAAATATTAAGTAGTATTACTTGAAGTTCAATTAGTTGGACAAGTATGCTCTGGATTTGATTTCTGACACTCGAGCTGGTATGAGTAAGTTTGTGACCAGTATTTTTAGGATGGTACTGAAGGAGTGTAGGTCTGTTATGTTGCATAAAGATATGGATATTGCTAGGTTGATGACCCATGCCCAATAGATGAAGACGGATAAGCTTAAAGAGAGATAGATATTGAGGGGTAACATGAGGACTAGATCTGATCAGCACAAGTTTAGATGGCCTAGGTTCCTTGGAGGGAGCCACCTCAATTTTAGAGACGTCCACCTATTCCAGTTTCTTCATCAGCTAGTGCTCTCCGCCTATAGGTAGGCTAGAGCAAGGTAGTAGGCCTATCATGTCTGGGCCGAGAACAGTATTGGTAACAGTCCCCATTATCCTTCTTGTACTAAATGTGGTAGGAACCACATTGGGGAGTGCTTCATAGATTTGAGGAGTTATTTTGGTTGTGGCAAGCATAGCTAGATACTTAGAGATTTCCCCTATGCTAAAATAGGGAACAGAGATGCCCGACCTTAGGTACAGGCTGCTAGTACCCCAGCTCCAACTTCATCCCATCCCTACTCAGGGCACTTTTTCTAGTACCACTAGCGGTCAGTACCAAAATAGGTTCTATGTCTTGCCATCCCATCGGAGTAGGAGGACTCCCCTGAAGTTGTTATTGGTATGCTCCGTGTCTTTTGTCTTAATGTTTATGTGTTGTTGGATCCCGGGTTAAGTCTCTCTTATGTGACCCCACTTGTAGCTGTGAATTTCAAAATATGTCCCAAAAAGATCTCTGAGCCTTTTCTAGTTTTTACACCAGTCGGAGAGTCTGTTGTTGCTAAAAGAGTGTATAGAATTTGCCTTGTTACTGTGCTTCATAGAGTTATAGTTGCGGATTTGATAGAGTTAGAAATGATAGATTTTGAACTGATTCTGGGTATGGATTGCCTTCATTCTTACTATGCATCTATAGTTTGTCAATCCTGTGGTCAAGTTTTAGTTTCCTGATAAACCAGTGTTTAGTGGTCCAGGAGTTCGGTAGCTCCCAAGAGTCATTTTATCTTCTATATCAAAGCCAGAAAGCTTATATCCAAGGTTGCATATACTACCTAGTTAGGGTCAAGAACACTAAGTCTGAGACTCCAACCATCTAGTTAGTTGATGTTGTTAATGAGTTCCCCGATGTCTTTTTGGAAGATCTCCAAGGGGTACCTCCCGATAGAGAGATAGAGTTTGGAATTGACCTTCTTCCCGACACTTAGCCTATTTTTATTCTTCCATATTGTATGGCACCTGCAGAACTCAAGGAGTTAAAGGAGCAACTCAAAGATATCTTAGATAAAGGTTTCATTAGGCCTAATATTTCTTCTTGGGGTACACCCGTCTTGTTCGTGCAAAAGAAAGATGGATCTTTCCATATGTGCATTGACTACCGTCAACTCAACAAAGTCACTGTAAAAAATAAGTATCTTCTTTCGAGAATTAATTACCTGTTTGATTAGTTGCAAGGTGCTAGTTATTTCTCCAAGATAGACCTTAGATCCGACTATCATCAGCTTAAGGTGAGAGAATGTGATATTCTAAAGATAGCTTTCGAAACCTGTTATGGTCATTTTGAGTTTCTAGTCATGTCTTTTGGGCTAACCAATGCCCCAACAGCCTTCATGGACGTCATGAGTCGAGTGTTCAAGCAATACCTTAATACATTTGCATTTTCTTCATAGATGACATCATTGTGTACTCCCATGATGAGAATGGCCATGAAGCTCATCTTAGAATTATCTTGCAAGCTCTTAGAGATCACTTGTTGTTTTCCAAATTCAGTAAGTGTGAATTTTGGCTAAGGTCTGTAGCCTTTTTGGGTGATTTTGTTTCAGCCGAGGGTATTAGAGTTGATCCCCAAAAGATAGAAGTTATAAGAAACTGGCTAGACCTATCTCTCCATCTGACATTAGGAGTTTCTTGGGTCTAGCAGGCTATTACCATTATTTTATTAAGGGTTTATCTTCCATTGCATCTCCAATGACCCGGTTGACCCAAAAAAGGTTAAATTCCAGTGGTTCGATTCCTGTGAGAAGAGTTTTCAGGAGTTGAAGACTCGACTCACTTCAGCCCCTGTGTTGACTTTGCCTGATGGTACTGATGGTTTGGTGGTGTATTTTGATGCCTCTAGAGTTGGTTTGGATTGTGTGTTGATGCAAAGGGGTAAGGTTATAGCCTATGCCTCTAGACAGGTGAAGCTGCATGAAAAGAACTGCCCGACCCATGATCTTGAGTTAGCTGTTGTGGTTTTTGCTTTGAAAATTTGGAGATACTATCTTTATGGAGTCCATGTTGATGTGTTTACTGATCATAAAAGCCTGCAGTACGTGTTTACCCAGAAGGAGTTGAATCTTAGGCAAAAAAGGTGGTTAGAGTTGTTGAGAGATTATGATATGAGTGTGTTGTATCACCCAGGCAAGGCCAATATGGTGGCAGATTCCCTTAGCAAATTGTCCATGGGTAGTGTTGCGCATATTGAGGAAGGTAAGAGAGAGTTAACTTATGATGCTCATTGTCTGACTAGGTTGGGTGTTAGATTGCTTGATTCAGCAGAGGGGAGTACGTTGGTGCAGAGTAGGTCTGAATCTTCTTTAGTTTTGGAAGTGAAGGAGAAGCAGGATAGGGATCCTAGTTTGGTCAAACTAAAGGAGTCAGTTAAGGACCAAAAGGTCGAGGTTTTCTCCCAAGGGGGAGATGGTATGTTGAGGGTACATAGTAGGTTGTGTGTTCTATGTGTTGATGATTTGAGGCAGAGGATTATGCGTGAATCACATGGCATACGTTATTCTATTCATCCCGGTACTACTAAGATGTACCGCGACTTGTGAGAAATCTACTAGTGGAATGGCATGAAGAAAGACATCATCGAGTTTGTAGCAAAGTGTACGAAGTGTCAACAGGTTAAGGTAGAGCACCAAAGACCAAGTGGTGTGATGCAAGAGTTTAGTATACCTACTTGGAAGTGGGAGATGGTGAATATAGAAATCATGACCGGGTTACCTCTTTCGCATTGTCATAATGATTCTATTTGGGTTGTTGTGGATAGGCTGACTAAGTCCGCACATTTCTTGCCCGTGCATAAATCTTATACGGCTGAGCATTATGTTAGATTGTATATCCGGGAGTTGGTCAGGCTGTATAGAGTTCCCTTGTCTATTATTTTTTATAGGGGTACTCAATTTACTTCTCAGTTTTGGAGGGCATTTTAGCAGGGTCTTGGCACCTAAGTTCTTTTGAGTTTAGCTTTTCACCCGTAGACAGATGGTCAGGCTGAGAAGACCATTCACACCCTAAAGGATATGTTGAGGGTGTACGCTCTTGATTTCAAAGAAAGTTGGGATGAGCATTTGCCATTGATAGAGTTTGCCTATAACAATAGTTTCTATGCTAGCATTGAGATGTCACCATTTGAGGCTTTGTATGGTAGGAGGCGTAGATCACCCATCGGTTCATTTGAAGTGGGCAAAGCTGCGCATGTAGGCCTGATGTAGTGTTTGAAGCTATGGAGAAAGTTTAGTTGATTAGAGAAAGGTTGAAGATCGCTCAGAGTCGTCAAAAGTCTTACGCTGATGTGAGGAGGAGACATCTTGAGTTTAAGGTGGGTGATTTAGTGTACTTGAAGATTTCACCCATGAAAGGGGTGAAGAGGTTTTGTAGGAACGGGAAGCTTAATCCCCGTTATGTTGTCCCGTATTGAGTTCTGACCCGTGTTGGTAGAGTGGCCTACGAGGTTGAGTTGTCTCCGGAGTTGTCCGCCATTCATCCTATCTTTCATATCTCCATGCTTAAAAAGCATATTGGTGATTCAGTTGTGGTTAATCCTTCAGAGAGTGTTGATATTCAAGACAGCCTTTCCTTTGATGAAATTTTCGTGGAGATCCTAGATTTTTGGATCCGTAGACTAAGGAACAAAGAAGTTCCCTTGGTCAAAGTTTTGTGGAGAAATCAATTTGTTGAGGGTTCTACTTGGGAGGCGGAAGCTGACATGCGATCCAAGTACCCGCACCTCTTTTCTGCGAGTTCAGACCAATCCAAAGGTACTATTCTTCCTTGATAAAGCTTTTCTAATCTAAAGTTCAGCTATACATCTATTCTCGTATGACTTAGAGTATTTTTTGGAGTATTCATGAGTTTAGAGAGACCTTGAACCGTTTAGTCCTTGTTTCGGATGTGTGTACTTAGTTTTTCATGTATTCCGAGCCTAACTACCGACATTCAAGGATGAATGTTCCCAAGGGGGAGATATTGTAAGGCCCTGCAAAGTTCCCTCATAGTTTGAGTCGTAGGGTCTGTGGAGTGAGGCGTGATTCCAGCCTTACAAGATTGAGAAGCTCCTTCCTAAGTTAGTAATGTGTTAAACATATAGAATTTCCCTAATTTTGACTTTTTATCACATGGGAAATGTGATAAGCTTTCCATCGATATAAGATTTGCCCAAATCGGACACTCGGGTAAGAAGTCATGGCCAATTTAAGCCTTCGTCGTAAAAACTGGGTCATTCGAGAGCCTAATGCGTCGCAGAGAGGGTGCATTTAGCAATTGTCAATTTCCAGTGGGACTTCGCGATAGTGGCACATCACAGAGGAGTCCCAGGTCCCAACTAGTGGAAAAATATATGGCTCCGCATCGTGGAGGCTGCCGATTTCCCAATTGTCATTTTTCAGAAAGCCAACGCGATTAGTGGTACATTGCGGAGGCCTTCGAAATCGGATTCCAGTTCAATTTTTCTAGTTTTGCACAGGAATTTAAAAGGGCATTTTGGACCTTTTTCCAAGCCTATAAAAACGTGTAAACACTAGATTAAACCCATTTGCAAGCATTCTATGAGGGCTTTATCAAGTATCCTCTCAACAAGAACCCTAAATACTCAAAACCTTTTCCATAAATCTCAAGAATCCACCATGGATTTTCTAAATTAAGTCAAGAATCTTGGTTCCCAAGTGAAGGGTCTCAAGAACCCTCATTCTAGAGCAAGAGTAGAGTTCCAAAAGTGGGAGTTCTTATAAGGCTTAAAATTCAAGGTATGTGGGATTTTGAACTTGGGTAACCCTTTACCCTTGTGCCCAAAATGTTTATTTACATCATGATTTTACTGAAATTATAGGGTTTTTATATGAGTTTGATTTGGGGTTTTCACTCATATTTATTGAATGCATTATGTTGATATTTCTCTTAAATTGAGAGTTAAATGGCATGATTTCTACATGTTTTCTTGAGTTTTTACAGCTGGATAAACCCCATGACTTTACTCCTTGAGAAGCTTATATTTGAAATGTTGAGATGTTCAAGCATATGACTACATTGAGATTTTGAGATGAATTGCTGAAATTTCTAGCTTTCCACATGATTTATGAATCTATATGCTATTTATTATGCTTTTGATAAGCTTTAACTTGAAATTGAACAATGGGTTAGTCAGCCCTATTCGATATTTATGAAATTATGAACTCTCGTGCTATAAGCACCCATGATTTGAGTATTTTGAGATGGTTGAAAATTGAATTGACCTAATGGCCCAAAAGCTTTGAAATCCACTTTACTATACGAGATTATTGATTTGATTAATGGGTTCGTGGTGAACCATGAGATTGTTCTAAAACTGGATTTTTATGAGAGTAGCACAGGTAATCTAAAGGGAGTAGTACTTAGCACCGAGCGGGTAAGCTACTACGGTTTCTTCCCAAAAAACTACGTGCCACCGTCGGATGTGAGCGTGAGGCTGATTATATTATGGTTATGAGTGGGCTAAGGTTGATTTGATTATGTGGGCCCGAAGCCTATTTTCATTTAGTGATCACTAGACCTAGGTTATACTCCTTGGCAAGAGTATGACGCTCCTCCCCAACGTGGGGTCTCTTCCTTAGGAGGACAAAACGTTGGACTCCATGTAGCTCGCATAGTTTATGTCGGTTACGAGAACCTCCCTTGCCTTTCGAACTTCGAAATTAAATGCTTATTTTCCTTCCCTATAAGCTATTTTCCTAAATGATTGAATTCCAAAGATATCCCCTAATCAAGGTATTGATTTAAGATGAGATATTTTCTAAAGTGAATAAAATGCCTTCAAGTATGTTTTCAAGTTTTATAATTTCGAATTCCAAGTATATGAGTTTCTAAATGATTGTAAAGTGTTGAGCATTGAAGCACTTTTACTCTCTTGAGATATATTCATGACTTGAAAGTGTGGTTTTAAATCCCTTAGCCTTTGGACATTGAGAGTAAGAGAAGGTTTCCGATTTTGAAGTTAAATAATGATGACTCATGAGATTGTGTTACATGCTTCATTCTACATGACTTATGACCATGTGAGTCATATCATTATGCATACATGATTTGATTAAAGAAAATATCGTTACTACTTTATACATATGCATGCACCCCCGCATACTCAGTACATTCCAAAGTACTGATCCACATATATGTCTATGTGCTACATTTTCTTATAATGTAGGTTTAGGTGCTCAGTCCCAGCCTCACCCGTGATTCTCCGAGCACCTTGCCTACGTTTTATACAGTGGTGAGTTCTCCTGGTTCAAGGACCGATCTTCAGATGTTTACTATGCTTAAGAGACTATGTTTTATTTTCATTCCATTTCAAGTCAGTTGGGGCCTTTCCCAATGGCTCTCTAGATTTTGATTCATAAAGGCTTTGTCAGACTAGTATCAGACTTGTGATATGTCAAGAGGGATCAGTATTGTGGTTTTGTTGAGATTTCTCTATGTTGTGGTCATATAAACCAATTATCCTTTCTTATTTCCTTTCTTGTGATATGGCTATGCGAGTGCTTAAGTCCATCCTTATCTTGAGTTGGGTGTTTTCGGGTAGAAACTGGCTCTAAGGGTTAGCTTGGGGCTACTTGTAGCCTTAGGCACCGTGTGACGTCCTGGGAGTCAATTTCGGGTTGTTACTTCATCAAACCCTTCATGGGTGATACATAGAGGAATACTCGACCACCAACTCCAAATCTCAAGGGACAAAACCTATGGTCTGCATATGCTTTTTACCTACTCTGAGTTACTCTAAACCTAACATGAATCACCCTGACTCTATCGAGTAATTCCTGAAGCAAAACAGTGCTACTGGGTTGAACCTCGATAGTCTCAAACCATCAAATCAGAGAAAAACTTCTCCTAAAATGCAAATTCATAAATGGCACCATCTCAATACTCCAATGATAACTGTTGTTATAAGAAAACACTGCAAAGGCTAAGTGATCCTCCCACAAGCCTCCAAAATCCATAACACAGGCTCGAAGCATATATTTAAGCACTTGAATGGTCCACTTGGGCTGGCCATTTATCTGTTGATGGAAGGCTATATGTAGATCCACCTGAAAAGCTCTCCGAAAGCTAGATGTTATCACAAAACCTTGATCTGAAATGATAGATACGGGTAACCATGCTAACAGACTATCTCACCCACATAGATATGGGAGAACCTCTCAGTACTAAAGGACATATGAATATGGATGAAATCCACTTACTTGGTGAACCGATCCATGATGGCCCAAATACCATCAAAATGATAAGAGGTACGGGGTATGCCACTAAGACGTCTATGGTAATGCACTTCCTTACACTCGAGAATAGGTAATATCTGAATCAAAATTCCTGGATCTTATGCTTGGCCTTTACCTACTAACAACAACAACAACAAGCTACAAAGTCTACCACAACACTCTTTATAACACTCCGCCAATAATGTTGTGTCAAATCTCTATACATCTTGGATATGATTGAATGAATAGATCATCTAGTGCTATGAGCCTAATGTACAATCAACGGGATCAAGTAATTTATACTTGGAACATAAATTCTTCTATCAAACTTCACAATGCCCTCAGAATCTATCGACACCTAATCATGGAGGAAGCAACACTTACTATCCTCAAACTGAAGATCCCGAATCTGCTCAAAAAATGAAGATCGTGCCTCAACACTAGCAAGAATCCTCCTATGGTCTGAGATATCAAGGAGAACCCTTAAGTTTGCTAAGGATTGAATATCCCATGCCAACGGCGTTTGAGAAATTTAAACAGAAGCTAAGCTACCTATACTCACTGTCTTCCGATTTAAGACATCTCATACCACATTCTTCTTACCTAAATAATACAAGATAGAGATATCATATTCCTTAAAAAACACCATAAATCTACACTGTCTAGCATTAAGCTCTGTCTAGGTAATAAGATGTTGAAGACTATGATGATCGGTGAAAAACTCATAATGCACACCATAGAGATAATGCCTCCAAATCTTAAGCGTTAAAACTATGACTGCCAACTCCAAATCATGAAATGGGTAGTTGAACTCGTGCAACTTAAGCTATCTCAAATCATAAACAATAACACCACCCTGCTACATAAATACACAATCTAGGCCAACATCGAAAGAATCACATAACTTAATAAATCCCTCACCCTCTAAAGGAAGATCTAAAATAAGAGGTGAAGTAAGAAAATCCTTGAGTTTTACAAAGCTCGACTCACACTCCTCAGACCATTTGAAAGGGACCTCCTTCTGAGTCAATCTGGTCATAGGAAATGAAATATTAGTAAGACCCTTGATGAATTATCTATAATAACTAGCCAAAGCATTAAACCTACAAACCTCAGTCGGAAATGTGGGTCAAGTCCAATCAGGAATAACCTCAATCTTACTTGGATCTACCATATTACCATCTTTAGACACCATATGTCTAAGGAATGACACTAACTCAAGCAAAATCTAACACTTATAGAGCTTGGAAAAAATAACATGATCTCCCAAGGTCTGGAGCACAATCCTTAAATAATGTGCATGCTCCTCTCTACTCCTCAAATACACAAAGATTTCTTCAATGAAAAAAATCACAAAGGAATCCAAATAAGGTCTAAACACTCAGTTTATTGAATCCATGAACGCGGATAAGGAATTAGTCAATCCAAAAGACATCATAGGGAACTCATAATGACCATAAGGCGTCCTAAAAGCTTTCTTTGAGAATACTTATCTTGAATCCTCAACTGTTTGTAACCAAACCTCAAATCAATCTTGGAAAATAGTGTCGCTCCCTAACATTGGTCGAACAAATCATGAATGGGAGTCATAGGATAACAATTCATCACTGTCACCTTATTGAGCTGAATATAATCAATACACATACACAAGGAGCCAATCGTCTTATGTACAAATGACACAGGAGCTCCTAAAGAAGACTCACTAGATCTAATAAAACTCTAACCAAAAAGATCCTAAAGATGGAATTTAGCTCATTAAGCTTTCCAAGAGCAATACAGTAAGGTGCCATAGAAATAAGTTGGGTGCCAAGCTCGAGATCCATAGAAAACTCAGTCTCAAGGATAGGGATGATACTAGGCAGGTCGGTAGGGAACACATTAGGAAACTCATAAACTAAAGGAACAAAGCCATAGGATGGACTCTCCACCATGGTATCATAAATATAAGCAAGATAATACTCGTTACCCTTGAAATATGCCTCATAGTACATACATAAGAAATAATCCGTGACTGTATGATAGTTGGATAACAAATACATTCCCAAAATAACATCAAAATCCCCCAAATCTAGAATAATAAGACCAGCATGAGTATTGACATCTCTAACAATCACAACATAGGATATGAACACCCGATCTACTATTAAAGAATCACCCACCAGAGTAGATACATTCAATGGCAAAAATAATAAATCCCAAGATAACTCTAACAGCAGAGCATAATAGATAGAAACATAAGAATAAGTGGATCCCAAATCAAATAAAGAAAAAGCCGACTGATTGCACACAAAAAATATACTTACAATAACAGAATCCATAGACCCAGCCTTGGGTCTAGTAGGTACTGCGTACAACTGAGAACCAACTCGACCCAAATAACAATATCTAGCTTAGGAATGAAATATTCTTATAGGGGGAATAATCTAAGCTAAAACAATAATCGCCCCACGACTAGGGCAATCTCATGAGCAGTGACCATGAGCTCCACAACTATAAGATGTCACCTGAGCTGAATCAGAACCATCAGATTCAGCTAACCCGGAGTAACCACTAATATTACAATATCTAAAAGATGAACCCCTTGAAGAATGACCATCAACCTAATTAGAGGGATTACTAGCAATAGGTTGGCCTCCGTTAGTAATCTAAAGAGCTGCCTGAATTGGTCGATTAGGTTGACTATGAGGTTGATATGATAGATGGTGAGAACACCCACCATGAAAACTACTACCTCTGAATAGGGAAGTACTACAACTCCCACAGAAACTTCCCTTTTATCTAGGCCTCTAAACAATAACCCCTTGGGCAAGACGATGCATCTTCTCTATCACCTGGGTGTGATCCGACACCTCTAAAAAAGACTTACTTGCAGCAACCAAACTCTAAATGGGCATACAAATGTGAAGTCTTAATCGTTTAACAAAGCAACTAACTTTCTCATATGTAGTGTCAAGAATAGAAGTGGCATGCATAGACAACTCATAAAAACAAGCCTTATAGTCCATAACTGTCATGGAGCCCTACTCCAATCTAGAAAACTAATCCCTTATATGATCCCTAAGGTTGTGAGGCATGTACATCTCCAAGAATATCTCGAAGAAATGAATCCATGTTAAGGGAGAGGATCCAGCTGTTCTAAAATCCATAAAACCTCTACCAATGTCAAGCATCCAAATGCAACTTTAAAATGGTGTAATCCACACCATGATTCTCAATATGGATAAAATTACGAAGCCTATCTTCACAAGCAATAGGTGACCCATAGGTATTTTTACAATGAGCACCAAAAACTTAGGCAGAGGCAATCTCAAGAATCTACCCAACAACTACTACATCTCAACAGATATGGCAGGATAGGTAACCAATAGTTAAGAAACTACCAGCTGAGTAACTTCAAGAGAAGAAAGGAATCAGCTCTAGGAGTTGCAGCTACAAGTTGTGCCCCCATCTAAGTACCACTCTAATCTATAGACTATGCACCATCAGATAGCTCATCTCTAACTATTCCCAAAAGTAGAAGGAAAGCATCTCTAAATAGTAAAGAAGAGATAAACCCTAGTAGAGCCTGGGCTGGTCCCTGGTCCACCGCTAGCTAAGGCATAAGAATCTCTAGCTCAAAAGTAGGAATAGGATCTGGTGAAGGCTGATATATCTCATGGCTAAACATAGCCTCTATGATGTCCATGAATGGGAGTAGGATCCCAAGGCTTGATCTAGGGACCATCATCGCACGTAGCGGTAGCACGTGTCCTGGCCATCTATGAAAGATTGAAATCAATGGAATGTTCTACAGAACAACTCAAACTCTTAGCGTGATATGAGTGTAAAAAATAATAAACTCCTAAGAAGACCAATAGCCTCTCGAAGATAGGAAACAAATGGCATTAATCTGATCACCTTGACTCTAATGGGAACTTGCTCATATACTTACAATACAGGTGAACCCTTGGCTCCGATATTAATTTATCACGACCCAATTTACAAGTCATGATGGAACCTAGTAAATCATACCAATAGGTAAGACGAACCATAACTTGGAGTTAAATCTAATGGGTTAACTTGGTGGAAAATGCCTATGAAGGTGAATATTAACAACACATCTTTTATTTTAACAAGGCAATATAAATAGATAAAGTAAATCAACAGGACAGAAATATATCCCATGACTTGGTAGAGCTGGTACAAAAGCATTTAGTTTAATAAAACTAAAATTTCAAGAATAGTTAATAACTTATGTCTCAAACAAAAGATGAATATAGAAAGATAGAAAGAAATAGGTGACTTCGAATCTAAGATCTCACCCTTTCTCTGGATATCAACACAACACGAACGTCGATTAACACCGATAAGTAATACTCAGATTTGCACCAAAAATATATACAAATTTAGTATGAGTACCAAAATCACGAGTACTCATTAGGCCTTATCGACCAACTAAAATAATTCATAAAATAATTATGATAAAATGCAAGATAACATATCTAAGTTGAAATAGATATGAATAATAATCAACTCCAACATCACAGTGAATAAATAGGTAAATAAACAAAAATCATAGTACAACATATCTTAAATCATCACCACATACCAACATAACTAGAAAATTGCCTCCCATATGACAAATGGTTCAAGAAACTAATTAACGCTTCGCAAGCCCCCATATGCCTAGAAGATACACATAAGAAAGTATAAGCTACCACTATTATTTACTAATTATAAACATCCCACTAGAGTCCAATCATATAAAGACACATTAGCCATTTTTGCATTTTTAAACTTAGCCAAATTTCTATTCTCAATCACACACCCCAATATTGATATATCATAATAAAAATATCATCAAAGCATAATATACATAGCCAGACTTTAAATGGTATATATATAATCCAAACTTGAATCGATTAATATAATCAATATTTAGATTTGAAATGATAACTATAATCAATATTCAAACTCAAGTCGATTAATATAATCAATAGTTGTACTTGAACAGGTAAATATAATCAATACCCAGACTCAAATCGATAAATATAATCAATAACTAGACTTGAACCAGGGAATATAATTAAAGTTGGACTTGAACCGATAAATAGATCATCAAAGTTATAATCGTCCTAAGATTTTGATGTAGGCAAATATCATCAATATCATATCCATCATTCGGACACAAATTGGTAATTATAACCATATCATTATAATCAATAGTGTCATCAATAACATAAGTAATAGCATCATTAATAGGCGTCTACCTTCACATAACACAACATGACTATCAAGTGTCAAATTTTCTCAATAAGTATTTCAAAGAGTGAAAAAAGTGTATAAAGGTCTACATAAGCTAACATGCATCTTAGCCTATGGTCTGTGAGGAGCCTACTTCTTATTCCTAAAATTCCATTTTAGGTAATTTCTAACTGAACTAGGATTTAGGTATCTAATTCCACTTTCAGGTGTTAAACACACCTAAATTTTTCCTAGGACAAGAAATTTATTAAAAATATTAGCAACTAGGTCGATTATACCAAAATTACGATTTCAGATTAGCCTAAATGGTCTAACTAACCCAAGCATTTCAAATAATCATATCAATAGCTAAAAAAACATCCCAAATCTAACATAATACCATAAAAAACTATGAACTAGCTCAATCAAACAAAGGGTAAAACCTAGCCTACCTGGACACCAAATAAAACTCAAAAGATCTGCTAAATCACCGCTTTTCCTTTTAGAGATGCTATCATAAAATTCCAAGTTATAAAAATCACATTCTACTCATAAATATGAGAATAATGTTTCCCATATTGCACCATTGTGCTTTGGGTCCAAAAATCACCAAAAAAATCCCTTATGGGTCCAATTATGGGAAATCATGTTTCCAAAATAAACCTAACATTCCCTCATGCTCAAGGAGTCATTACCCTATAAAATGGTTCAAATCCAATATAATTTGGGACTAAAATCAAGCCCCCAATATTTTGGGATTTTTCACAAGTAATCGGAAAAGCGACCATGAATGTAGTGGAATCATACATCAAATTCAAATTAGAATCTTGTAATCAAACAATAAATAAGCTTTCGAATCTCCCACTAGAGTTGTGCTCGAGCTTTCTCACAAAGTAAGGTTTTAGATCACAAGAAAATTGATGAAGGAATAGAAAAACAAGCAAAAATAGGGTATTTATACCCGTACTAGGTTCTCGAATATCGATATCATAACCCGATGTTCGCGTTTGACATCTTATGGCTACATAATCAATTTTTGATTGAGGCAATCCACTACGATTGTGGGACTTTATGACTACCAAGGGTATCAGGATCGCAACCCCTATCTTCTAGTTGCAATGCACCAGATATAGCAGTAGACTTAGAATTTTCCAAGTGTTCGCCAAACACTCTAGATTCATCCAAAATCCTATATATGAAAAAAACTATGTAACCTTACCTAATTTGATGTTTTAGAGTAAATGCTGCTATTGAAATTTCCATCAAAGGTTGATTCATTGAAATGCGGGTCCCATGTTAATTTCTTAACTTTTTGATCTATAGGTCGAAATGAGCCCAGGTGCCTCGGGACCCAAACCACTGGTCAGCCTAGCCTAAAATAGATATTCTAGAGCTATTGAAACAATCATAATTTGTATTTAAGGTTGTTTAAGTAAAAAAAATTTTCTGTGGCCATTTGGAACCAGCGAAAAATACAAAATAGATAAATTGCTCTAAAAACCAAATGAAGTACTCGGCAGCTAAACTGTCAGTTCCAGCAAGTCGTAAATGAATTAAAGCATCTATGGAATATCTCTAATGGCAAAAATAAGCAGAAATATGAAAAAATGACCCAAAAGGTCATTACAATACCTAACCCAATACTAGAACCATCACAAAAGATGATAAAATACACACCCTTCTTGGGCAAATTCAAGATAGGGGTTGAGGCTAATAAATCCTTGAGCTTTTCAAAGATCGCCTCACAAGCATTTGACCACTTAAATGAAATCTTCTTCTTGGTCAAATTGGTCAATTGAGCCGCAATAGATGAAAAACCTTCAACAAAGCATTGATAGTAGACTAATAGACCAACAAAGCTCCATCTCTCAACAGGACAAGTTGGCCTAGCCCAATCTCTAAATGCCACTATCATGGTCGTATAGGCCATGATATCATCCTTGGTAACCACATGACCCAAGAAAGAGACATAATCTAGCCTAAACATATACTTAGAGAACATAGCATATAACTTCTTTTCCTGCAACCTCTAAAGTACAATCCACAAATGCTCCTCATAGTCAACAACACTCTTCGAGTAAACCATGATGCAATTGATAAAACCAATTCATCATCTCTATGAACACGACTTGGTTATTGGTTAACCCAAAGGTGACTAAGAACTCATAATAAATATATCATGTCTTAAAAGGCATATTTGGTATATACAAAAATCTAATCCTCAGCTGGTGACACCTGAAACTCAAATCAATCTTTAAAAACACCAAAGAACACTTAAGTTGATCAAACAAATCATCTTTGCAAAGGAGAGAATACTTTTTTATAATTGTCACCTTGTTTAACTATAGATAATCAATACACATGCACATGGACCCATCATTTTAATTCTGAAAAAGTATAGGCATACCCCAAGGTGATACACTCGATCAAAACTATCACTTATCCAATAATTCCTGCAACTGATCCTTGAATTCCTGTAACTCCATTGGGGCTATCCTATAAGGAGGAATAGAAAAGGACTTGGTGTTTGGCTTAAAATCAATAGTGAAGTCAATATTAGGACTTGGACGCATACCTAAAAAATACCCATAAACTTATGGATAATATAGATAGAATCCAACGGAGGAGGTCAAGGAAACCTAGTATTTCAAATATAGGCCAAGTAAGACAAATATCCCCTCTCCATCAAGCGATGAGCACGTAAAAAGGATATAACTCTCTTTGAACCCAAATAAATCATACCCTTCTAAGCTATCCTTGGCAAACTCAGAAAAGCTAAATTCACGGTCTTAGCATAATAGTCTAGAATTTAATGATAGGGAGCTAACCAATCTATACATAAGATGATATCAAAATCTACAACATCTAGGATAATCAGATCTACCCAAGTCTCATGCCCAACAAAGGTCACCACACAGGATCAATACACCCGATCCACAATTAAAGAATCTCATACAGGAAAATATATACAGATAAGTATGTAATGATGCTCATAGTTTAATAAAGACTAGAAACAAAACATGCAGACAAGTAGGAAAAAAGAGGCCTCAGATTAAATAAAATAGGTATAGATCTAGGAAAACTAGGATGATACCTATTATAATAGTGTCAAAAGCTTCTACCTCTTATTTGAAAGGTATGGAATAGTACTGACCACATCCGCTATAGAATTGAGCAACCCTGCAACCACTACTAGGGATACAACCACTTCTACCTTACAATACTTTAGTAGCACCTTTACTACTCTAAGAGTCATCTATCACTTTTGATATAGGAGTAGGCCAGAAAACACAAAGAGGTCAATATTTGGCTTCATGATAAAACTCACGAGATATATAGAAACCTTTGTGATTTGACTCATTCTAAAAATGTGCATCTAAGCTAGAACGACCATTTGGGGATGGCACTCGATTACCCACAGCCTTTAATCTTGAGGATTACCACCAAACCTTATAAATTTAGCTACACTGCTCTACCA
The DNA here is from genome assembly GCF_002878395.1 of Capsicum annuum. NCBI lineage: Eukaryota > Viridiplantae > Streptophyta > Magnoliopsida > Solanales > Solanaceae > Capsicum > Capsicum annuum. The sequence goes on from NC_061113.1 coordinate 89,953,020, forward strand.
TGATAACCATGTAAACCTTAAAAATATCTTTCTTGAGGGACGTACCCACCACACTCAATATATTGATGCACCCTCTTGCCACTTCCCTAAAAATCTTGAAGGATAGACTCAGTCATTTTTGCATGATTCACCACACTCTGAAAAGTCTCCTCTGACATTACCATTTGGGCAGTAGCCAACTTAAATTAAACATCCAATACCTTCAAAAAAATTTGAATCTTCTCTGGTTTATAGAAATACAGACAATAAAATATCTGGAAAAGGCATGAAAGTGTTCCTCATATTTGGTAATAGACGTAGAGCCATGCTCCAAGTAATAAAACTCATCTCTCATCTGAACCCCCAAACTATAGCACATGAACCTATTCAAAAAGGCCTCAACAAATTGATTTAATGTCATTTCTGGCAAATTAAATATTGTGCAAATAAAAGTGACCTCCACTAATCCTAGATATATCTCTCAACTAAGAGGTAGTTTAAGAAACTCCATGAGACTTGAGCAATACATGATTATGTAATTTCTCCGAAGAATCAATCAAGAACTCATAGTCATCCTCGCCCATAGCACCATAAACTAGGTGTACCCAATTGAGTAAATATCACAAACCTATTTTGATCCATAGAATACATAACTATAATTGAAGAAACAAGAGGCATAGCGAATCTGGTAGGCTGTAATCCCACCTGAGAGGGTAACATAGATGAGGCATAGTGAATCTTGTAGGCTATCTGTAACGCACCTAAATTGGATCCGGAGACGTCACATGGTGCTTAAGGTCACAAGTGACCCCAAGATAACCCTTTATCTGGCATAGCCCAAAGAAACTGAATAAAATACATAAAATAAAAGGAATAATGCGGAAACAACCCATAACTTAGTCTGACCAACATGAAAGTAAATTTACACGGTCACAATTCTGCTCATATATATACAAATCTGAAACTGAATACACTCACTACTAGTGACTGTCTATAAAGCCTCTACTAGCATTGACCAAAGATAGCCGGGTCATGACTCCTAACTACCCCTACTCAATACAACTGAATACAGAAAAAACAATGCACCTCAAATCTGAACAACTCAAGTCCCTGAATCAAAAGGACTAATCACATGTCGATCGAGAGCTGCGACCCAGCTGAACATGATATGTGCGCTACAACTTGTACCTACATTTTTGCAAGAATGTAGCCCATGGAAATATGTGGATCAGCACTTTAAAATGTACTGAGTACGTGGGGGTCCATGCAACAATATAAATAGTATAATCAATTTCAAAAAAACATGTATATGGACAATGATGACTCACTTGGCTTGAGTTATATGAAATCATACTTTTCGTCATTTCATAATAAACAGTTCATATGATAAAATCTCGTAATCCACGTAAATTATTATAAATCATAAATTATGATAAATCATTCTAAATTATGATAAATTATCATAACATCAAAAATCATCATAACTAATTATAAATAATCATAAATGACCATAAAACATCATAAACATCTCAACTCTTTGACTCAAATCTCGGAGTGACTCAATAATTCAAGAAACTTAATTTTATGGACACGGGAGTTTCCTATAACCGACAACCCCACGTAAGCTACGTGGAATACCAACGTTTGAAACCCCCGTTGGCGGGACCATCATACTCTTTTCTAGAGAGTATGACCTTAAAACTGCAATAATCACAATTGGGCTCTTTGGGAAACAATATCATCATCAAACAACCCTACAGTGGCACACAGGTTTGGGGAAATACCAAATTTCCCTGTCGTTACTAAGTACTACTCCCCGACAAGCTCAGAATGTGTTAGGAAATCCACCACAACATCACAAGGGTCTATCATAAAGACCAAATCAAATCTCTTTCTCATTTATCAAATCATATCAATTTGTAGATTCCTAAATCAACACATTTTAGCTCAAAATATTTTAATCTTCCTCAACATCAACAAGGTATCAATGCATTGAACCATAACTGACTCGAAATTTGGACAAGGATATGAAAACTCAATACATAATATTTTCAATAATTTAACTCATCAAAACCATCCGAAAAATATCAAGACTCATTGCAACTTCAATATCAACATTTCTCAATTTGTCATCCAACTCTCATTTAAAGGTACTTGAGACATCAACCCATAGTATAGATATAGAATTTCCAATATCAATTATAAATTAATAATCAGGAAATAGTCGAATGACAGTATAAATCAAGGCTTAACAAATTAAATCATCAGACTCTCATAATCAAATACTTTTTGGACATAATTCCATCTAAATATCATACACATATCGGATGACATAATCCCATAGCTCATGGGCAATAATGTAAGATATAAAACCATATTTCCAATTCATGGTAAAACATATAAAATCTCATGTCAATGTAATTCAACAAAAATAACGGGCACAAGATCAAAAGGATAATCTTGTTCAAAGCCCCACATATCTTAAAATTAAAGATTGGAATGAATTCTTGCCTTGGAACACTATACATGAAATTGATTGGTGCATCTCGAAGAGCTCGGAACGGGGACTCCATTTATCAGATTAATTTGGAATTTCCATGGTAGAATTGGAATATTTAGGAAGGGGAATTTAGAGGTTTTGGGTTTCTTTTTTGGAATTTTTTTTTTTGAAAATAACAGACTTTGATGCCCAAAATTAGTTTTTATGCTTATTTCCATGAAATGGGGGCAAGGGTAAAATCACTGGATTGCCCCTAAAGAAATTTGAAAAATGGCAGAAAAATCCTGCGTACCTTGGCCACGAAAAACTAAATAACTCCTCGTTCGGGTATTAGATTTTTGCAAAATTTATATTGTTGGAAAGCTAACTCAAAGATCTTTAATTTTATATATGGTAGGCCACCCAATTTGGCATATATAACGAGTTATGATCGACTGAAGTTGACCCAAATAAAATCCGTCCCTCAGTTACTGATTTGACATGCTGAAATAAATTGAACATAACTTATTACTCTGATGTTGGAATAGGGTGAAACCAATTGCATTGGAAAGAAGACTCATAGAGCTTTTGTTTGATATATAGCAAATCTCCCAGTTCCTTATAGTCAGGAAGTGATGATCGTTTGAATTTGGCCTTGAAATGCTGAAAATTTCTGGAGCATGCTAATTGCATGGTGCCACTATTTTGGGCACCCAAACGTGCCCCTATGCTACTCCAAAAATTCTGAAACTCACTCGGGTTGTATTACGACCTTTCCCCATCACAACGCAACTTGAAAATTAAAAAACAGATGTAGGAAAGGTCGTCAAATAAATACCCAAAGATCAGAGGTCTAAATGAGAAAGTTTCAAATAAAAAGGCTTTAACGACTCGACACATTTGGGAGCGAAATATTTAACGGGAAAAACTAGAGGTATCACATCATCTCCCCATTGGAAACATTCGTCCCCAAATGTCGCTCGTTAGGTTAGGAAGGCAAGGAAAATTGAGGATACGCAACTAAAATAGCTTGATGAACAAGTTTATATTTTTCTAAGCTTTGGAGTACTTTCCGATGCATAAGCTCATGATAATCACAACGACATAGTTGAGTCTATTACTAAAAGAGTAGGATGAAGGAAAAATTATTAACTTCGATTTAAATCCGCATTCACAAAGAAGAGATGAAGGATCAAGGATATGAAAACTCAGAATATCACAATATCTCCCTATTGGCATCGGTTCTCCCCGAATACTACTAATTGATACACAGGACACTTTATGATCGACCCATGGATTAATACTTGGGTCAGGAACAAAAGAAAAGGCTAAATAGAATTTGGTAACTCGCTTCTACGCAAATAAATCATTCTTGAAATGGTTATGCTCCCGAAACTTCAAGTAGTGAGATTGGACCACATCGGAAGATGGAAGAAATATATAAATCCGTCGGAATAACTATCATGTTGAATTTCTAGGTACACGGACCGAATCAAGACACACTCTCATTCAATTAGGACATGATTCAAAATCTTTCGAAGGAACTTTCAACACTACTAGGAAGCAATTGGGTTTGAGATATGGTCCAAACAATATATATATATATATATATATATATATATATATATATATATATTAAAATAAGGATTTATAACTTGACCCCAATTTTAAGTACGGAGCATAGGTCGATCAGTATTTATCAAAATAAAAGTACTACACCCCACGCAGTACAACTTACTTTCTAGCTTATCAATACGCTTCGCACACCCTTTCTCCGCAATACTATTTTCCCCAAATACCAAATTTACTTGATTAAATTCATAATTCTTACAAGGGATTTGCAATCTTGGCTATTCAAATCTAACTAAGCCAAACTCTCTCTCCTTATTTTAAAGCTTAATTTGGAGTCACCAATTCCTCCACCTAACACCGTAACATAGCATCATTCCGAATTATAAATTTATACACATCCACATTGTTACAATTCCTCATCTCACAGATAATTCTTATTACCACTCAATTAACTCTAATCCACTTAATACTCACCATTTTCAACCATCATATTCATATCAACAAGTCTTGAAGCTTAGGGAGCTATTCATAGGCATATACACAATTCAACTTATAGCAAGGCCAAGGCTTGCAACTAGTATCCTCAGACAGGAGATATATTCACAATACATAAGTGCTATGCAAGATCAATTTACAAGATCTTTTAGCTTAGACTTCTAAATCAACATAGACACCAAAACTTATCGATAATATAAACTTTAATCTACGTCCATATATACACACATGATGATCAAGACTATCTTTATAATTACGTATACACTCCTAATCAATACCCATAAAACACCTTTTTCAAATTCCACAATCCTTTATTAAGACAACTTTCGGGCACTATTCTTAAGAAAACACTCACTAACTTTTCCAATTAACTAAGCCATGCACAAGACTTCACTTCAATAACTCCCCACCTACAAACCTAGATAAACCATCACACAACCACTTTCACAAGCAAAACGCAAAATGCTTCAAATAACCATGACATCCATCAAAATCCTAGCTTTAAGCTTACTCCACACTTACCACCTTAGCTAAAATGCACATGCTACAATCTTTATCAACAAAAACATGCTCACTCTCTCCTATCGTCACCACTGTTCATCCACACTCCCTCAACAAATGGAAAGTCATGAAAGGGTAGAATATGAAGGGATATTGTGTATGACTTGGTGCGGTTATTGAGGTCGAAGAACTAGGGCATCAAATTCATGAATTCAACCAGAATCAAGATTAAAGATTTAAGGACACCCAGGACATAAATTGAATCTTATTGGTCTCTAAGGTTGTTGCCGGTGGACTGGACTTAAACATACAATAAAACGTAAGCACATGCATTATGAACCGCGCAACTTGAGTTTGGAGTTTGGAGTTTATAGCTTATGGAATGTCTATTTCGCCTGCTAGAAAAATTGGGGCTCCATATTTCGATAGTTAGGATTATACATGTTTTCCCATGATATGCATGAACATATATAATGATCAGGGGAATGAAACATAAGGCATGAAAAAATATCAAATTCATTGAAAAGGCTGGGGTAAAATAGGATAAACACCACTACTTCTCACCACAAATTTGCAACCCACCGATACACCTACCTGAATCCCACAATCTTAACTTAGTTAATTTTTTTCTACTATCTCCCCCTTGGACTTAAGCCAACACTCCGAGTTAATGAATCACCATACAAACTCTAGTCCACGGCATTCACTTTACACCAGGTCCCTAGATAAACCCATACATAAGATCCATAACTTAACCCGCATAACTACACCCGCGAGCGTAAAACCCATTCTTAACATAACTCTCAAATACCCACTAACTTAGACAACTTCAAAAGTTATCTTACAATAATTCATGCACTCTGCAGCTTGGATTCTAGCCCTTTCCATGGATACATCAAACCTTCACTAAACCATACTAACTTCTTCGTGCTTTACTAACATCACTTCTCAAACTAACACCCTCGTCAACCTCTAATGCCCAAGTTAACTCACAATTACATCGTATACCACATATACTCATTCATACTTACCTGATTAAGGATAACACTAACCGCTTAATATTTAATTATTTTTAAAAAATCCCCATAAAATCTTGAGCATACTACTACCTTAACACACAATATAACACTTGATCAAAAACAAATAGACTTAAGCTCCCGTACATACGGTTCAAACCTACTAAATCTCCTCTCTATCACTAAAGTCGTAGCAATTCAATCATTAAATTCATTTTTCTCATCACCCACTATACAAACTTAAAAACTCACTCTGACTACGATTAACAACAATCTCAACAACCATTTCCATTTATCAAACACCCCAAACATACTAGTCCACCAAAACCTCATAACGACAATAATCATCCACAATTCAATGGCCTATGCCATAATAATTTATTAACACCACCTTCAACCATGTTTCTAACCAATGCAAGAACAACAGAGTAAACAGCCAGCTACTAGTGAATCGAAACAGGCCTCACACGGCTTCACTAGACTTTGGTTTTGTATTTTGGAAAAAGGAAATAAATATCAAAACAATTATGCTAGTGAATCAAAATAATCCCTACACGGCTTCACTAGACTTCAAGTTTTCATCAAAAGATAATCAGAAAATCTTTTCAAGAAATAAAAGCCTAGTACACCATAATCAAGGATCCAAGAATATGTGTCTCGCTTTACCTCAACTGAACGACTCAAGAGGGATGAGGGTACATCTTGAAAGCCATGGAACCTTTCCTAGTAAGCCCAGGAATATAATTAAGAGAGGAAATTAGAACTAGTTAATCACCCTGTCTCAACCTAAGTAAACGGATAAGGAAAATACAAAATCACATCATGAATTCTAGGGAGAAATCCAAAAACACTTTCGACATAGGCTTAATGCACAACCTTCAAGAACGTAAATATGACACCTCAATTTTTCGGAACTCAAGAGCACTAATGAAATCATTTTTTTTCTAGCTTACTTACAAGCCCGTAATATCAAAGGAGATTATCTAAAAAGCACCATCTATAAGGATTTACGCTTGACTATATCTGGTATTTTAGAACAAGGCAAAATGGCCCAATTTATGCAAGATATGAAATCGTATGAAATTCTTAAGGAACCTTTCCACAACACGATCTATGACTTGAAAGAAAGGGAACATTTTCATAAATACCTCGTAGCCTCTAGAAGAAAAGTACAGACGTCTCTGTACCGGTCCATAAGACTCTACTAGACACGGCTTCATAGACACCCTAGGACACTTGAACTCTGTGCTCTGATACCAAGCTTGTAACACCCCAAAATTAGATCCCGAGATATAACACGGTGCTTAAGGTCACAAGTGACCCTAAGCTAACTCTTCATCTATCATACACCAAAGCAACTGAATAAAATACATAAAATAGAAGGAATAATACGGAAACAACCCATAACTTAGTCTGACCAGTATGAAAGTAAATTTACACGGTCACAATTCTGCTCATATATATACAAATCTAAAACTGAATACACTCACTACTAGTGACTGTCTATGAAGCCTTTACTGGCATTGACCAAAGATAGCCATGACTCCCAACTACCCCTATTCAATACGACTGAAAACAGAAAATACAATACACCTCAAATCTGAACAACTCAAGTCCCTGAATCAAAAGGACTAATCACCTGCCAATCGAGAGCTGCGACCTAGCTGAACATGATATGTGTGCTACAGCTTGTACCTACATTTTGGTAAGAATGTAGCCCATGGAAATATGTAGGTCAGCACTTTGAAATGTACTGAGTATGTGGGGGTGCATGCAACAATATAAATAGTATAATCAATTTCATGAAAACATGCATACGGACAATGATGACTCACTTGGCTTGAGTTATATAAATCATACTTTTCGTAATATCCTAATAAATAGTTCATTTGATAAAATCTCGTAATCTACGTAAATCATTATAAATCATAAATTATGATAAATCATCCTAAATCATCATAAATTATCATATCATCAAAAATCATCATAGGTAATTATAAATCATTATTAATGACCATAAAACATCATAAACATCTCCATTCTTTGACTCAAATCTCGGAGTGACTCGGTAATTCAAGAAACTTAATCTTATGGACACGGGAGTTTCCTATAACCGAAAACCGCACGTGAGCTACGTAGAATACCAACGTTTGAAACCTCCATTGGTGGGAGTGTCATACTCTTTTCCAGGGAGTACGACCTTAAAACTTTAATAATCACAATCGGGATCTCTGGCTAATAATATCATCATCAAACAACCATACGGTGGCACATAGGTTTGGGGAAATACCAAATTTCCCTCTCAGTGCTAAGTACTACTCCCCAACAAGCTCAGAACATGTGAGGAAATCCATCACAACATCACAAGGGTCTATCATAAAGACCAAATCAAATCACTTTCTCATTTATTAAATCATATCAATTTGTAGTTTCCTAACTCAACATATTTTATCTCAAAACATTTGAATCTTTCTCAACATCAACAAGGTATCAATGCATTGAACCATAACCAACTCGATATTTGTACAAGGATATGAAGACTCAATACATCATATTTTCAACAATTTAACTCATCAAAACCATCCGGAAAATACCAAGACTCATTGCAACTTCAATAGCAACATTTCTCAATTTGCCATCCAACTCTCATTTAAAGGGACTTGAGACATCAACCCATAGTAGGGATATAGAATTTCCAATATCAATTATAAATTCATAATAAAGAAATAGTGGAATGATAGTATAAATCAAGGCTTAACAAATTAAATCATCATACTCTCATAATCAAATACTTTTTGGACATAATTCCATTTTAACATCATACACATATCGGATGACATAATCCCATTGCTCATGGACAATAATATAAGATATAAAACCATATTTCCAATTCATGGTAAAACATGTAAAATCTTATGTCAATGTAATTCAACAAAAATACCGGGCACAAGATTGAAGGATAATCTTGTTCAAAGCCGCACATACCTAGAAATTAAAGATTGAAATGAATTCTTGCCTTGGAACACTATTTAAGAAATTGATCGGTGCCTCTCGAAGAGCTCAGAACGAGGACTTCACTTATCGGATTAATTTGGAATTTCTATGGTGGAAGTGGAAGATTTAGGAAGAGGAATTTAGAGGTTTAGAATTACTTTCTTGGAATTTTAATTTTGAAAATAACAGACTTTGATGCCCAAAATTAGTTTTTATGTTTATTTCCATGAAATGGGGCAAGGATGAAATGACTGAATTGCCCCTAAGGAAATTGAAAAATGGCATAAAAATCCTGCGTACCTTGGGCACGAAAAACTGAATAACTCCTCATTCGGGTGTTGGATTTTTGCGAAATTTATATCGTTGGAAAGCTAACTCAAAGATCTTTAATTTTATATATGGTAGGCCACCCAGTTCGCATATATAAGGAGTTATGATCAATGGAAGTTGACCCAAATCAAATTTGTCCCTCAGTTACTGATTTGACATGCTGACATAAATTAATCGTAACTTATTACTCTGATGTTGGAATGGGGGTGAAACCAATTATATTGGAAAGAAGACTCAAAGAGCTTTCGTTTGATATATAGAAGATCTCCCAGTTCCCTATATTCAGGAAGTAATGATTGTTTGAAGTTTGCCCTGAAATACTGAAAATTTCTGGAGCATGCTAATCTCATGGTGCCACTATTTTGGGCACCCAAACGTGCCCTTGTGCTACTCCAAAAATTCCGAAACTCACTCGGAATGTATTATGACCTTATCCCATCGCAACGCAACTTGAGAATCAAAAAATAGATGTCTGAAAGGTCGTCAAATAAATACTCAAAGATCAGAGGTCTAAATGAGAAAGTTTCAGATAAAAAGGCTTTAACAACTCGACAGATTTGGGAGGGAAATATTTAACGGGAAAAACTCGGGGTATCACATCATCTCCCCCTTGGAAACATTCATCCCCAAATGTCGCTCGTTAGGTTAGAAAGGCAAGGAAAATTGAGGATATGCAACAAAAATAGCTTGATGAACAAGTTTATATTTTCCTAAGCTTTGGAGTACTTTCCGACACATAAGCTCATGATAAACACAACAACATAGTTGAGTCTATTACTAAAAGAGTTGGATGAAGGAAAAATTATTAACTTGATTTAAATTCGCATTCACAAAGAAAGAGATGAAAGATCTAGGATATGAAAACTCGGGATATCACAATATCTCCCTGTTGGGATTGGTTCTCCCCGAATAATACTAATTGATACACGGAACACTTTATGATTGACCCATGACTTAATACTTGGGTCGGGAACAAAAGTAAAGGCTAAATAGAATTTGGTAACTCACTTCGATGCAAATAAATTATTCTTGAAATGGTTATGCTCATAAAACTTCAAGTAGTGAGATTGGACCACATCGGAAGATGGAAGAAATATATGAATCCGTCGGAATAACTATCAAGTTGAATTTCTAGGTGCACGGACTGAATCAAGACACGCTCTCATTCAATTAGGACATGATTCAAAATCATTCCAAGGAACTTTCAATGCTACCAGGAAGCAATTGGGTTTAGGATATGGTCCGAACAATATCTATATATATATATATATATATATATATATATATTGAAATAAGGATTTATAACTCGACCCTAATTTTAACTACGGAGCGTAGGTCGATCAGTCTTATATCAAAATAAAAGTACTAGACCCCATGCAGTACAACTTACTTTCAAGCTTATCAATATGCTTAGCACACCCTTTCTCCGCAATACTATTTTCCCTAAATACCAAACTTACTTGATTCAATTCATAATTCTCACAAGGCATTTGCAATCTTGGCTTTTGAAATCTAACTAAGCCAAACTCTCTCTCCTAATTTTCAAGCTTAATTTGGAGTCACCAATTCCTCCACCTAATACTGTAACATAGCACCATTCCGAATTATAAATTCACACATCCACATTCCTCATCTCATAAATAATTCTTATTACCCCTCAATCAACTCTAATCCACTTAATACTCACCATTTTCAACCATCATATTCATATCAACACGTCTTGAAGCTTAGGGAACTATTCATAGGCATATACACAATTCAACTTATAGCGAAGCCAAGGCTTGCAACTAATATCCTCAGACAGGAGATATATTCACAATACATAAGTGTTATGGAAGATCAATTTACAAGAGCTTTTATCTTAGACTTCTAAATCAACAGACATCAAAACTTATTGATAATATAAACTTTAATCTCCGTCCATATATACACACATGATGTTCAAGCCTATCTTTATAATTACGTATACACTCCTAATCAACACCCATAAAACACCTTTTTCAAATTCTACAATCCTTTATTAAGACAACTTCCGAGCACTATTCTTAATAAAACACTCGCTAACTTTTCCAATTAACTAAGTCATGCACCAGATTGATCACTTTAATAATGCCCCACTTACAAACCTAGATAAACCATCACACAACCACTTTCACAAACACAACACGAAATGCTTCAAATAACCATGACATCCATCAAAAGCCTAGCCTCAAGCTTACTCCACACTTGCCACCTTAGCTAAAATGAACATGCCACAATCTTTATCAATAAAAACCCGTTCACTCTCTCCTATCGTCACCACTGTTCATCCACACTCCCTCGACAAATGGAAAGTCATGAAAGGGTAGAATATGAAGGGGTATTGTGTATGAATTGGTGCAGTTATTGAGGCTGAAGAACTAGGGCATCAAAGGCATGAATTCAACCAGAATCAAGATTAAATATTAAGGACACCTAGGACATAAATTTAATCTTATTGGTCGCTAAGGGTTTTACCGGTGGACTGAACTTGAACATACAATAAAACTTAAGCATATGCATTATGAATCGCGCAACTTGAGTTTGGAGTTTATAGCTTATGGAATGTCAATTTCGCCCGCTAGAAAAATTGGGGCTCTACATTTCGATAGTTAGGAGAATACATATTTTCCCATGATATGCATGAACATGTATTATGATCGGGGGAATAAAACATAAGGCATGACAAAATATCAAAGTCATTGAAAAGGCTGGGGTAAAATAGGACCAACACCACTACTTCTTACCACTAACTTGCAACCCACCGATACACCTACCTGAATCCCGCAATCTTAACTTAGTTAAAAAAAATTTCTACTATCTCCCCCTTAGACTTAAGCCAACACTCCGAGTCAACGAATCACCATACAAACTCTAGTCCATGACATTCGCATTACTACAGGTCCCCAAATATACCCATACACAAGATCCATAACTTAACCCGTATAACTACACCCGTGAGCGCAAAACCCATTCTTAACATAACTCTCAAATACCCACCAACATAGACAACTTCAAAAGTTATCATACAACAATTCATGCACTCCGCAGCTTAGATTCTAGCACTTACCATGGATACATCAAACCTTCGCTAAACCATACTAACTTCTTCGTGCTTTACTAACATCACATCTCAAACTAACACCCTCGTCAACCTCTAATGCCCAAGTTAACTCACAATTACATCGTATACCACATATCCTCAGTCATACTTACCTGATCAAGGATAACACTAACCGTTTAACATTTAATAACTTAAAAAAATCCCCATGACACCTTGAGTATACTACTACCTCAACACACAATATCACACTTGATCACAAACAAATAGACTTAAGCTCCAGTACATATGGTTCAAACCAACTAAATATCATCCCTATCACTAACGTCGTAGCAATTCAATCATTAAATTTATTTTTCTCATCACTCTCTATACAAACTTAACAACTCACTCTGACTACGATTAAAGACAATCTCAAGAACCATTTCCATCTATCAAACACCCCAAACATACTAGTCCACCAAAACCTCATAACGATAATAATCATCCATAATTCCATCGCCTATGCCATAATAATTTATTAACACCACCTTCCACCATGTTTCCAACCAATACAAGAACAACAGAGCAAACAGCCAGCTGATAGTGAATCAAAACAGGCCTCACATGGCTTCACTAGACTTTGGTTTTGTATTTTGAAAAAGGAAATAAATATCAAAACAATTATGCTAGTGAATAAAAATAAGCCCCGTATGGCTTCCCTAGACTTAAAGTTTTCATCAAAAGATGATCATAAAATATTTTCAAGAAATAAAAACCTGGTACACCATAATCAAGGATTCGAGAATATGTGTCTCACTTTACCTAAACTGAACAACTCAAGAGGGATGAGGGTACATCTTGAAAGCTGTGGAACCTTTGCTAGTAAGCCCAAGAATATAATCAAGAGAGGAAATTGGAACTAGTTAATCACCCTATCTCAACATTAGTACACGGATAAGGAAAAGATGAAATCACATCATGAATTCTAGGGTGAAATCCAAAAACACTTCCGACATAGGCTTAATGCACAATCTTCAAGAACGTACATATGACACCTCAATTTTTTTGGAACTCAAGAGCACTAATGAAATCATTTTTTTTCTAGCTCACTTACAAGCCCGTAATATCAAAGGAGAACATCTATGAAAGCACCATCTATAAGGATTTACAATTGACTATATCCGGTACTTTAGAACAAGGCGAAATGGCCTAATTTATGCAAGATATGAACCCATATGAATTTCTTAAGGAACCTTTCCACAGCACGATCTATGACTTAAAAAAAGGGAACATTTTCCTACATGCCTCGTAGCCTCTCGAAGAAAAGTACAGACATCTCTATACCAGTCCGTAAGACTTTACTAGACACAGCTTCATAGACACCCTAGGACACTTGAACTCTGTGTTCTGATACCAATCTTGTAACGCCCTGAAATTGTATCCCAAGACGTCACACGATGCTTAAGGTCATAAGTACCCCAAGCTTAACCCTTCATCTAGCATAACCCAACGCAACTGAATAAAATACATAAAATAGAAGGAATAATGCAGAAAAAACCCGTAACTTAGTTTGACCAACATGAAAGTAAATTTACACAGTCACAATTCTGCTCATATAAATATAAATCTGAAACTGAATACACTGACTACTAGTGATTGTCTATGAAGCCTCTACTAGCATTGACCAAAGATAGCCGGGTCATGACTCCCAACTACCCCTAATTAATATGACTGCATACAGAAATACAATACACCTCAAATCTGAACAACTCAATTTCCTGAATCAAAAGGACTAATCACCTATCGATCGAGAGCTACGACCCAGCTGAACATGATATGTGCGCTACAACTTGTACCTACATTTTGGTAAGAATGTAGCCCATGGAAATATGTAGGTCAGCACTTTAAAATGTACTGAGTATGTGGGGGTGCATGCAACAATATAAATAGTATAATCAATTTCATGAAAACATGCATATGGACAATGATGACACACTTGGCTTAAGTTATATGAAATCATACTTTTCGTAATTTCATAATAAAAAGTTCATATGATAAAATCTTGTAATCCACATAAATCATTATAAATCATAAATTATGATAAATCATCCTTAATCATCATAAATTATTATATCATCAAAAATCATCATAGGTAATTATAAATCATCATAAATGGCCATAAAACATCATAAACATCTCCACTCTTTGACTCAAATCTCGGAGTGACTTGGTAATTCAAGAAACTTAATATTATGGACATGGGAGTTTCCTACAACCGAAAACCCCATGTGAGCTACGTGGAATACCAAGTTTGAAACCCCTGTTGGCGGGAGCATCATACTCTTTGCCAGGGCGTATGACCTTAAACCTGCAATAATCTCAATCGGGCTCTCTGGCCAATAATATCATCATCAAACAATCCTATGGTGGCACATAGGTTTAGGAAAATATCAAATTTCCCTCTCAGTGCTAAGTACTACTCCCCGACAAGCTCAGAACGTGTTACATCACAAGGGTCTATCATAAAGACCAAATCAAATCACTTAGTCATTTATCAAATCATAACAATTTGTGGATTCCTAAATCAACACATTCTAGCTCTAAACATTTTAATCTTCCTCAACATCAACAAGGTATCAATTCATTGAACCATAACTAACTCGACATTTGGACAAGGATATGAAGACTGAATACATAATATTTTCAACAATTTAACTCATCAAAACCATCCAAAAAATATCAAGACTCATTGCAACTTCAATATCAACATTTCTCAATTTGCCATCCAACTCTTATTGAAAGGGACTTGAGACATCAACCCATAGTAGGGATATAGAATTTCCAATATCAATTATAAATTCATAATAAGGAAATAGTGGAATGATAGTATAAATCAAGGCTTAACAAATTAAATCATCATACTCTCATAATCAAATACGTTTGGGACATAATTCCATCTCAACATCATACACATATCGGATGACATAATCCCATAGCTCATGGACAATAATATAAGATGTAAAACCATATTTTCAATTCATGGTAAAACATGTAAAATCTCATGTCAATGTAATTCAACAAAAATACCGGGCACAAGATCGAAAGGATAATCTTGTTCAAAGCCCCACATACCTTGAAATTAAAGATTAGAATGAATTCTTCCCTTGGAACACTATTCACGAAATTGATTGGTGCTTCTCAAAGAGCTCGAAATGGGGACTTCATCTATAGGATTAATTTGGAATTTCCATGGTGGAATTGGAAGATTTAGGAAGGGGAATTTAGAGGTTTAGGGTTTCTTTCTTGGAATTTTTTTTTTAAAATAACAGAATTTGATGCCCAAAATCAGTTTTTATGCTTATTTCTATGAAATGGGGCGAGGGTGAAATGAATGGATTGCCCCTAAGGAAATTGAAAAATGGCAGAAAAATCCTGTGTACCTTGGCCACGAAAAACTGAATAACTCCTCATTCGGGTATTGGATTTTTGCGAAATTTATATTGTTTGAAAGCTAACTCAAAGATCTTTAATTTTATATATAGTAGGACACCCAGTTCGCATATATAAGGAGTTATGATCGACGTAAGTTGACCCAAATCAAATTCGTCCCTCAGTTATTATTTTGACATGCTAAAATAAATTGATCATAACTTATTACTCTAATGCTGGAATGGGGTGAAAGCAATTGCATTGGAAAGAAGACTCAAAGAGCTTTCATTTGATATATAACAGATCTCCCAGTTCCTTATATTCAGGAAGTGATGATCTTTTGAAGTTGGCCCTGAAATACTAAAAATTTCGGGAGCATGCTAATCGCATGGTGCCACTGTTTTAGGCACCCAAACGTGCCATTATGCTACTCCAAAAATTTTGAAACTCACTCAGGATGTATTAAGAACTTTCCCCATCGCAACGCAACTTGAAAATCAAAAAATGGATGTTGGAAAGGTTGTCAAATAAATACGCGAAGATCAGAGGTCTAAATGAGAAAGTTTCAGATAAAAAGGCTTTAACGACTCAACACATTTTGGAGCAAAATATTTAACGAGAAAATCTCGGGGTATCACACTGTCATCCCAGCTTTGGGGGTGACATAGATCAAGGACAAACTCCCAAACATGAAATACTATACTTAGATATTGGTAAAGAAGGAGGAACAACACTTAGAGTATTTGTACTACCATCAGAATATGGTGATATCAATGTGGGGACCACATTACAAATCGAGGGAACACCATAAGAAAACTTTCATATAGATGAGGTATCATACTCAAAGCTAGAAGAACACCATAAGCAGACTCTGATATAGTTAGAGGTACAATACTCAAAGTTAGAGGAACACCATAAGTAGACTCTAGTATAGATGGAGGTATAATACAAAAATCTAGAAGAGAAACAGGTATTCTCAAACAGACACCATCCAAATGAGTCAGCAAATGAATCAATAAACTCCCCTTGATCAAGGTAGTAGTGCATTGTAGAAATTGCATTATTCCTATAGCTCTAGTAAGCTCAACCTTAGTATCAGGGAGATATCTCTCTAGTACTTCCTTTGGGAAGGGCAGATCCTCATGTCCATCTTCTACCTCTAGCCTATCCATGAACCATAACACATCCCCTAGAATGGGTCATCCCCTGTGATACTAGCTCAGTATTCTTAACCTTGTAGGATTTAGTACTCACTATCTGTGCAAAAAAGTATGATACATAGTTTAGATCATAGGAAATGGAAAACCCACACAATCTCTACATATTGATCCGTGAGACATACCTAACATCTCATTCTTGCACTAATGAAACTGATAAACCTGACTAATTTGATACAAATGTTTCATGACCCAAAGACTAAGGTCATGGTGTCACTTATGGTGGCTAAGCCTTCACAAGTAAGCAAATCATCCAAACTAATAAGTAAGAAGAAAATAGTACATAATTCCAAAAGTGAGATTTTTTATGCAAAGTCGAACCCATACAAGTATAAAAATAGCAGAAACCTGAGTAATAAAAATACCTATAACATTCCCAAAACATAATGTCATAGTGTAAGAATAATCTAAATACAACTAAATCTGAAAGCAATAAAAATTTGTCTCTAAATATAAAATAAAGACATCAACTATATAGGAGGAGGTCTAAGGTCGACCTATAGAAATAGAGTGGCTACTACCTCTAAATATATCAATAACCAACCACGAGACCTAAGTTGTTGCGTGATGCACTAGAACTTTGATATGCATCGAAAGGTCACAAAGTGGTGAGTACGAGCCACTATTACTAAATAGGTATCATAGGATGATTGAGCAAGGTAGAAAATAAAGTACATAAATACACACTATTAAACCATTACATGCATGACAGTTGTAAATATATCACATAACAAGTAAACATATATGCAAAGCAAACAAAAAAGATATTCTAAGAACAAATCACATAACCACAACACTTAATAGGCATAATATATGAAACGTAATAAGGATAATGATGATGACATTATATGATTGAGGTCATCGCATAACCTCTATATACATCTATCTAGCCACAGTTCTTCTATGTAGGACCTATGTTGGGTTCACAACCCATATATTTTATCAGTACTCTCTCCAAATATCAATATCCTTATCTTCTCATTGACTCGTGGACTATGATAGATATTTTTGTAAAGATGTCTCATTGCTATCAAAAAATAGTCGTTTTCTTAATGGTACCACTATATATGAATGTATGGGTAATATAAGAATGTAATTCTCACAATCCAAACTAGTATCAGGGTCTCGAACCTATTAAATATACATACACGTGAACCTAAAATTTACTTAGTATGAAAACTATCTATTTTTATTATTGGCAATGTACTATAGGAATAAATAAGCATGTAACACATCATTAATATCACATTTGACCCAAATTGGGTATTTCTATCATAAAGTAAGAAACCATTGCATATTCATTATAAATGATATCTGATTAAGACTCCATACAAGTAACACACAGTAAGTATACTCTTAAATCACCAACAACAGTAATATACGCCCCCACCTAGGCACACATAGTAATAATAACATTGAAAAATAATTTCCATGATTAATTACCCATACTGACAGCACGCTTTCATATACATATTAACAACCCTTCTTAGTCTAAATAAAGTTATGCCATAACCAACTTCGCGATGCTAAATTACAAGCCTAAATCCCCTAAACACAGAACTTTAACATTTTAAATGGCCTCGAAATCAACTAAAACATATGAATATAGAATTTATGCATTATAAGAAAGCCAACGATACTCATATTTCCTACTTTCAAGTTTGGCTCAAAATGGACACCCAAAATGGGTTTTCAAAATGAAAGGGTAAAATCACACTTTTGCTTAGAAAGCCCTTACCTATGATAAAAGAAAGACATAGGAATTGAAAATGGTGTTTTAACCAAAGAAATACCATTTAGGCCTTTTGTGCAAAAAAAAAGCCCCAAATCCCGAATTGGAAACAAGATTCAAAATGGCTTTAAATGATATAATAAATGTAAAATACTTATAAAAGTGATTTAGAGCTTACCCAATCTTTAAAATGAAAGAAATTGCCAAAAAGTCACTTAACTCGAAGATCAAGGTCTCAAAAATGGATGAAAAATTTAGAAAAAGGTTAATAGCTAAAGTGGTCAAATGACCTCTTACGAGTCAGTTTAGCATATTAGTGATACATCCTAAAGGAGTGGGGCCACTAAAGTAGTCCCATACCGCTGAAATGGCTGCTGTTAAAGTTGTCTACTACCGCTAAAGTAGTCAAACCTCCATTTTATCAGTAGTTGGCTATAAATAAGGTATCATTAGAGCAGTACTTGGGCCGCTAAAGTAGATATCTCTTTAGTGGTCCTTTGGCTGCTAAAGCGGATACACTAGTCTTCATCTGGATCAACAACTTTGCTGAGTTACTAAGTTGTCGATTCACTCCTCGATTTAATTAGAATCCCATGAAGGAAAACAAATTATAATACTAAAAAAAATTCAATATTCTAAACTCTGTAGAGATATCACATTTTAGAAAGAAGTTGTTTTTACAAATTCGAACCCTGAGACCCAATTCCACTAATTTTTTAACCAAGGGTTTAAATGATATCAAAAATCCCTAAAATTGAACCAACCATGCTATTTTGAATCTACTGGCGTTGTGTATTTCTCTATCTTAAGCACAAAACAACAAATATTGATCAAAGTCAACTATAAGTGCTTTTAACTTGTAAAAACCACTAACACACATAAATTGTTATGGATTACATCAAAAACTATGCCAACCATCCCCATACCCATGGAACAACACGTAGTAACCACGGGGAGGAGTAAATTTGTCAAAACAACTAAAAGGGATCGTTCACATAATCAAGTCATTAGAAAGGGCATTTTGAGTCCCACTTGGTACAAATGGAATTAGGTGTTAATTGCATTGTATTAATTAGAAGTTATTATATTTGAAACATCTATTAGTTAATAGTTTATTTTCTTATTGTATGGTCTAGTGTTATACTAGTAAAAGGAGAAAGAAATGAGATAAAGGAGTGAAATGATAATCTCTCCTGTAGGAATAGAAATCATAGTAGAAGAAATATAAGAATAATCAGAAACAATTAGAAAGACTTCTTCAACAAAATAAACATCCCTTCATATAAAGAAATACTAATAGACTAAATCAAGAACTTTTTGTTGTTTTGTGATCTTTTGGGTATCCTAAGAAAACATATCTTTTGTATCTAAGATCAAATGTACCCCTCCTATGTGATAAAGCATATGAAAAACACAAACAACCAGAGCATTTTAGGAAATAATAAGAGGTTCTTTAGCCAGATAAAATTTTATAATGTGTTTTACCTTAAAGAGCCATAGAAGGCAATCTACTGATCAAGAATATAGCAATGAGTATAGACTCACCCTAATCTTCATATTTTGAATACTTAGCATATAGTTTCTTCCACCTAAGTAACCCAAACATAGTATATAGGTGAGATTAATGCTACTCATTAATCTTAGAGAAGATAAAAATATCGTGAGTGCAAAACAATAACAAATGAATCAAAATAAGGCTTGAATACTCAATTGAAAAAACCCATAAAAGCTATGGGGCATTATTAGTACAAAAGATATTACCAAGAACTCATAATGGTTATAACGAGTCAAAAATAAAACCATTTAGATGTCCACTACTCAATTAAAGATGATGATAACCCAAGCTTAAATAAATTTTAGAGAAAACTACAACACCCTACAATTGTTTGAAAAGCAATCTATACTAGACAAAGGATACTTATTATGAATTGTAACCTTATTCAACTATCGTTAGTCAATAAACATTAACATATTGTTATCTTTATTCTTAACTAAAGCATAAGATCACCCCAAGGTGAAGTACTAGGATGAATAAAATCCATCTCTTTCACTTTGCTTCTCTATGAGAGTTTTTATGCCAAGAATATTTTAGTCGAGTTCTAAACTCTCAATATGAATCAATATCATATAGATAAATAAGATATTCAATGAATTACATAGCAAGTTCCAATAGTATTCCGTCCTCACGTCTAGTCATAGCCTCATTTGTTTCATGTCTATGTCTATTTCATGTGATTCTTTATGCACATTCACATATGATGCAAATAAAGTTGATACTTTACTCCTTGTTTAAATTAGTTTTGTCATGATGTATGTTTAGTTTTTGATTATAGATTCATGTTAGTAATTCTATCCTCTGCAGCCTAGGTTCAGTCTTTTTACAAGAATGAATGATTTTAAGGTGGGATATTATAACAACATAATGATCGTGCACGTTAGTCATAGTGGTGTTGAAATATAATTAGGACCATAAAATAAGGTCATTTGATACATAGAAAGGTTGGAAAATGTTTGGAGTTATGTTTTGGATTGTAAAAGCACATCACGAATTGGAAATAAGGTCATACGCAGCACATGGGAGACACCATCTGCAGAGCTCTTTCTAGGTGCCAACTATTTTGTTTGTACAATTCGTTGTGTACGATAAAACAGAGTGCTGTGCAATTAGCCTCATGGAGAATAACACAATTCTAAGTGATGGGTTCACGAATCTCTTTTGAAAATTTTCTAGCTTCAGGTATTTGAGTAATTAATAAAGTATTCCCTTCACCCTTATAAATCAAAGCATGTTTTAAATTTATTATGATCCAAATCACAAATTGCAGAGGCACTTACCTAATTCTACCCTAAAAGGGAGAACCCTTACCACCGAACCTTTAAAATTGCAGAATACATATCTAAATCCTCAACATCAGTTATCAATAATGTTTCATCTAGAATAAAACTTCTATCACAAAAAATAAATAGTGGAATTTAACTAAACAACTTCCCCAAACCTAGTCCAAACAAGTACATGAGTACTCTATACAAGAAGGAGAACTCAAGGCATATCCCCCATGTGAGAGTATAAAATGATAATGCTCATATTGCACTATTAAATCTGTGTAGCCAAATGTTGTAATATATTTTATCCAACAAAGAGTCAGGGTCAAATCCACAGGAAATAATATGAGTAGAGAATGAGGAAGAACAAAATAAAAGTAACTTATAACAATCCGAACATAAATATAACTATTTGGGAGTCTCTGGTTATAAAAGTTGATCAGAAAAAAGCTAATCTAAAATATCAACAAATGACCAATGTCTATCACATTAATGGGAAGCAAGGGATATGATACGGGGAAATAATGCTATCGACGATCTATTGTATTCTATTAAATACTCAAAATTTATCTATGTGTTTAGCAAATTATCCTCGTATTTGGAATCTCCCACAATATTTTTTTGACCATTGAGGGTTTAGTTCTTCCTTATTATTTCAATCCATTCTTATAAACATGAATCAAAAAAACAATTTTACAATGTCTAGCAACAAATTCCATCAGATGAATAATAAGTCCTAAATCACACTAAACTAATCTTTCCCAACCTCGATTAACTAATTCATGCATTAATCGAGATAGATGGGCAATAACCATTCCAATATCCTATTTTGAGATCATCCATAATAGATATGGTAGAACTCGAGATTAATTAAGATAAATAATGCCATCAATACAAAACCAAGTAAACCATAGAAAATATACAAATACAACCATATCCATATATGTATATATATATATAAGAAGTTGTGGGAGGCAACATGGAATAACATGAGCTTTAAAACTTTAGCCTGGGTTGTGTAGCTTGACCATCTTAAAGCTACCAACGGGCTATATGGGTCCAGCTATAACCCCATCGACAGGACCTAGTACATGTTAGCCATACGAAGTGGGGATATAATAGATGGATGGGTATTCCCTTGTACCCTTCACCATTCCCATGCACCCCAATGAGTGTACAAATAAAAAATTCAATGCATAATAGTTCAATAGTAATAATGAGAAAACATTCAAATAATTTATATCCAAAACCCTCAACCCATATGTAACGCCCCAAGATTACACACTGGGCGCCACACAATTCTTACGGTCTTGAGAGATCACAAGCTAACCCATTAGTTGGTACCTGCTGTGAGCACTAAATAATATAATACCACATGCAGAAGAATGACTGATAAGCCATAAGGTTTCAGCAACTAAAAACAATATTGGATCATGAATCTAGAAAATAACTATCTGAAACTGATAAATAAAGGTAAAATAACTTTACTATCTACAATGTCAAAAACCCTCTAAACTACCTGAATAAGAATTTATGGGATAGGCCCCAACTAACTCTATCTAACTACTAAAAATAAAACATAAAGATAAAAATAGTCTATCGTTGAAATATAAGGACTCGCCACAGCTACGGCTAATAATCTGGAAAGTCTATGTGCGATCCAGTAACTAAGTTCTGACCCTATGATATGATACATCATAGCGCAAGAAAAAAGTATGTGATCAGTACTTTGAATGTACTGGTGTACTAAATGAGGTAGGTTGATATGCATGGTTTCATGAACATGAATAATAACTATCTGAATATATATATATATATATAACATGAAGTATTAAATAGAGTGCATGAAATCTATAGATACTGAGGATATGTGAAATCTGTAAAATACTGAGGATGCATAAAATCTGTAAGTATTGAGGATGTATGAAATCTATAAGTACTGAGGATGCATGATAAAGCATATAACATATTTTGAATAAAATCTGTAACTACTAAAAAATTAAAATTTGATAACTGAGTTACTGATATCTGTATGCTATGGTCAAGTAGCTGAAACTGAATTACTGAACTGATTACTGGTCTGAGACTCTGGGAGGTATCATCTAATGACATGCCCTAATTTGAGCTACTAAGGGTCCAACCTATAACCCCAGTTGGAAGAGTGTTAGTACCATGCCACAAGTACAAATGCTGGCTATGTGGATCCAATATATTGATGTACTGTCCGGAAGGACTAAGCGTGTCAAGCCTAAACTGTCGGGTGACCCCTGCGAGGTAGTTAAGCCTAATCTGATGGGTGATTCCTCATATCCTATGCTGGCTATGTAGCTCGGGAGTACAGAGAATGCTACTAATTACTCTGCAAATCTGATGGGGAAGCCGCCATCCCTGTACTTGCTTGGTACTAAATCCTACTCCAAACTGAACAGACTCGAAATGTTGAACTATTCTAAGTTTAACTGATTTTGATGAGGACTAATCTAATAATGCTTAAAACATATTCTGAAACTATTCTAAAGATACTGAGACTAGGTAAATAGCTAGGTTTTTAGGTATTCTTAACCTCAGGACTCAATAGAAATAACAGTAAGATAGTACTTAACCTTGAAGTACATAATATGAAAGCTTTTATCAAATTCATTCTTGTAGGCAATTTATCAAACACTTGATATTCATAGTTTAAGCTAATCATGGGAATAGTATCAAAATTAGAGTAATAGCATGATTTCAGCATCAATAATAGTTGATCATGATTTAAATTAGTGAATAAAAACATTAAAACATGCAAGGTTTGATAAACAAGGGTTTGATAAACAACAACAATTTCATATAAACAGGGTATTGAATTGAAATTCATGTGAGTTCATGATTAAGATCACAATTTAAAATCATAATAATGTGTAAAGATCCTAACTTAGTATTTAAAAGTTGATACTTGGGCCCCATGGGTGAAAAGAACCCATGTATGAACACTTAACAAACCTGGGTTGATGAATTTGTGAGAATTGATAGTGAGTTCTTGAGATTTCATCTTGAATTTTGAAGGCTAGGGTTTTCTATTTGAGAGAGAATGCTCTTGATTTTAGAGAAATTGAATAAAATAATGACTAAGTTGGCTTTTAGGGCATTAATTTCGTGTTTTGGACTGATTAGTGTCATAGAAAAGACCCAACTGTCCATGAAATAATTAAACAATTTTTTTACTAGAATCCCTTTTAGGGCTTCACCACGACATGGTGCCATCACGGTGAGCCACTGGAATTTGGCTAAAACTGTATTCCTCGGACAAGTGCAAAAATATACTTCGCGCAACATGGTGGAATCGTATTGTATCTCTAGAATTGATGATTCTGAACTGAAATTTTGGTGTGAGGCGGTGCTAATCGCAAAGCCTCACTGGAAAGTGACAATTGTGAAATGGCACATCGGTGCGAAGCGGTGCTGCTCGTATTGAGCTACTGCTTTCACTAAATGTGCTATAACTTCGCACTCGAGTATCGGATTTGGGCAAAATTAGTATTGTTGGATATCTACTTCAATTTCCTACAACATGGTGCGTCATGAGATGGAAAATTCTTAGTAGAGAAAAAGATATGCTCGTTTAAAGTTTACTAAGGCAACATTCTTATCAAAATTTCAATCGGTAAGGGTTTTTTCAATTCGTCTAATAGCTGAGAGTTATTTGAGACCCTAATATACATCAAACTAACTCATAAAACTACCAAGGGACTATAAGATACTTTGCATGAGCTTGAAACATGACGCTAACATTGGTTTGGATTTCAGGGTATTACAATATCTCCCCTTGGGAACATTCCTCCTCGAATGAGACTGGTTAAGCTAAAAAAACTGAGGAACTGAGATTACATTTTGAATATACGTGATGAAAAAGTGATTACATAACTGAGTTTAAACATGACACATGACTGAACTAGTTATGTAAATGCAGGATTGTCATGAGAATGGTATGCAGATGAAACTGAGCATGGAAAAGAGAGATTCTAGGGAAAATTGTTACCTTAAGTTCAAAATATTGAAGAATCTGAGATCATTTACTCAACGTGTATGAATGGGAATATGAGAGCATAAATAAGTCTAAAACATGATACATGAACTTGATATCATGAACTGAACTATTTCTTCAACACATGTAGTGACATCAAAATAGTTATAAGGCTGATATAGGAATGAGAGAGTCAACTTATGAGTAACCATTACCTCTGGCTGGATATGGTTTTGAGAAAACAAGGTAAGAGATTTAGTACATGAAAAGGTCGGGGGTATTGCATCTTCCCCTTGGGATAGTTCATCCCCCAAATGATACTGACTTGATTGAAGTACTAGGAAAACTAAGATGATGCACGGAACACTTATGGATTGAACCATGACTGAATATCTAGTATCTAAAATATGATGTATGAACGGAACTAGATTCAAAATTTATGATGTATGAACGGAACTAGATTCAAAATTTACTTGGATGGAAACAAACTAATTCTTAGAAGGGAAAGATTCATGAAACTTTAGATAGTAGGACTAGATTGGAAGACGGAAAATCCATAGAAACTTATCTACCTGACTACTAATCTAAATTATTGGCTATACAGACTAACTCATACTGAAAGCTTATACTTAATTGGAGTATTTGTTCGACACTCTTTCTGAGAATTTCTAATAACTATAGGGAGCAAAGAATCTTGTGCATGGTATAAACAACACATCTAGAAGAGAAATCACAACAAGGCTAAAATTCTGTAATATGAAACATTGGCCTATGAAACATTAGCTAGGATAGAGCTACTAGGCCTTATGCACTGCAACTGCTATCTTTCAAGCTTATACATACTCCTCGAATACTCTCTCACTATACCTTTCTTCTTAATATTGCACTTCTCTTGACACTACTGAAAATATTCACATAGGCACTGATAACTCTGCCTACTAAAGTCTACGCTGGACTGAATTCTCCAACTATATACAAGCGTACTCAAATTTATGAAATGTATGCACAACACTGTAATACTAGTCTGAATCATGAATTCAACACACCTTACATTTTCATAACTTCTCATCCCATTAACAATTTGGATTTCACCTTCAACAACTAAATACAACCTCTTACTAGCCATTTACCATCGTATGATGCGTTTATCCACTTGAACACCAACATGGCATTCAAGCCTGTCTTCATAACTATAGCCTCCTGTAAAACAAGCATGCAATACTTTTTCCTTAACATGAAACATTAAATCGCTCACATCTAAGCAATTGCTAATCACTACATTATTTCATAAGGAAAGGTCACTAAAATGATAAAACATGAGGACCTGAAGCACGAATAAACACTATATAGAACTTTATACCTAAAGGAATAGAATAATCGCATCATGGATTCATCAAGAGGTCTAAACTGTGGATAAAAATGACATATTCAGGATTCTGTAGATTGTTAAGAGTGTAGCATGAGTCATAGGAACTGAGCATACTATAAAAGATGAATACATGAGTCATCAGCTGTATGGACTGAGTTTGGAGTTTCTGAATCAGTGGACCGTGATCCGTACTGCTGAGTAAACTGTAAATCCTTATACTAAGAAATGGGAAAACATATGAATTTTCAATAAGATGCACGAATATAAGCTATAATCATAGAGCTGATATGTAAGGAATGAGTTGATATCATAATTATTAAAGTACAAATACTGAAATAAGAATCGGTCGGGCATCTCCTTTCTAAGTTTTGTTCTACAACATGTTGGCATCACTACTAGAATCAAAGAGTCTAACTTGGTCACTTGTTCTACCATCTCCCCCTTAGCTTAAAGCCACTATTCTAACTCTGTGAACCACTTAAAAAACTAAAAACTAAACTGAAACTACTTTAATCTAGAATTCGAGATATAACAATACTCATAAACACTAAACTCACCTTGAAAGACTATACCTGAAAGTGTAAAATCCTACTACTAATACTTTCTTTCGAGAAAGAACTATTAACTTTCTATAGCACCAAATACATCATGTAACATCTTAAGAATTAACTAACTTTGAAGTCTCAACTCTTCTTTCTATTAGTTCAATCTTCAAAGGTTCAAACTTAGATTCTAACACTTAACATGGATATCCCTAAGCCTTTAATGAACCATACTACCTTTATCATAACCTACAATTATCACTTATCTAAACTTATATTTTTCCCCACAATATGAGAATTACCACTACACTAACATCAACAACATATAATTTTGAATCACTAAACTTAAATTCTTGCATACACTATTTTCATCCTACTAATTCATCTTTCATACAACTAGCCCCATGGAATAAAAAATCTTCTTAAATTTAGATAACACTATCCCAACTCTAATATTGTTGCTAAACTTTTGGTTTCATGCTTCTAAATATAGATTATATGCTGTCATAGAATTATGAGAAGGAATCTCAAATCACATCTGGCTCCTTAGCACTGAGGTACTACCTCCTTCATTCACTGAATGGTTCATTGAGAAACTAAAATTGAACTACTCTATTTCGAAAATCAACTGAAGTTATTTATTGGGATACTGTAACTGGGCAATTTCTATATACCCGTCTAGATTAGATAGATTTACCCACTGGGGTAGACACTAAGAAGGGCTCTACTAAGGTTTTAGGACTGACACTGAACTCGACAACTAGATAGGGGGTTACAAAACAAAGAGTAGCTCTAGGGTCTAACAAGGCATAAACATGTAAATGAAAGGCTGGTAACGTACCTGTAACCACATCAGGAGGACTTTCCAAATCCTACTGGGACAAAAATACATATAGCCTATTCTGACGCTTGCCACTATCAGTACTGAAAGTGGTAGCACCCTGCTAAATCAGGTGATGAGATAAAACTGAAGGATAATTGGACCGACCCTGTTGACCACTCTTTAGGAAATCTCAAACTTACCAGTACTATGGCTGATAAACTAGAAAGTATATGCGTGATCTGGGAAATAAGAGTCTGAACCTATGATTTGATACATCATAGTACAAAAAAAGAGTATGCGATCAATACTTTGAATGTACTGGTATGATAAATAAGGTAGGCTAATATGAATGGTTTCATGAACATGACTAATAACTGTCTGAATATATATATATATATATATATGTATATATATAACATAAAGTATTGAATAGAGTGTATGATATCTATAGATACTTTGGATACTTGAAATCTGTAAATGCTAAGGATGCATGAAATCTGTAAGTACTGAGGATACATGAAATCTATAAGTACTGAGGATGCTTGAAATATGCATGTACTGAGGATGCATAACCAAGCATAAAACATATTCTGAATAAAATATATAAATTCTGAAATACTAAAATCTGATAACTAAATCACTATATCTATATGTTATGGTCAAGCATATGAAACTGTATTACTAGACTGATTACTGGACTGAGACTGTGGGAGGTATCATCTAACGACATGTCCCAATCAGAGCTAATTGGGGTCTAAACTGTAACTCCAGTTGGAAGGGTGTTAGTACTGTTCCACAAGTACCAACATTAGTTGTATGGATCTATTAGACTGATGTACTATCCCAAAGAACTAAGGGCGTCAATCCTAAACTGTCCGGTAACCCTTGCGAGGTAGTCAAGCCTAATTTAATGGGTGAATCCTCATATCCTACACTAGCTACGTAGTTCTAGAGTATAGGAACTGATACTAATGACTCTGTATATCTGACAAGGAAGTCGCCATCCCTGTACTAGCTCGGTGCTAAATCCTACTCACAATTGAACTGATTCGGAATGTTGAATTGTTCTGAGTTTAACAAATTCTGATAACTAGTTGAACTGATAATGCTCATAATATATTTTGAAACTATTTTGAAGATACTGAGACTAGGTAAACCACTAAGTTTATGGGTGTTCATAACCCCTAGGACTCAATAGCAATAAAAGTATGATAGTACTTAAGCTTGAAGGGCATAACATGAAAGCTTTATCAAATATTTATTCTTGTAGGCATTTTATCAAATACTTGATATTCATAGTTTAAGATAATCATGGAAATAGTATGAAACTTGGAGTAATAGCATGATTTTAAAATCAACAACACGTAATAATGATTTAAATTAGTGAATAACAAAATTATAATATCTGGGGTTTAATAAACAACAACAATTTCATGTAAACAAGGTATAGAATTGCAATTCATGGGAGTTCATGGTTAAAATCACAATTTAAAATCATAATAACGTGTAAAGATCATAATTTTGCATTTAAAATTGGATACTTGGGCCCTATGGGTGAAAGAAACAAATAGATGAACACTTAACATACCTGGGTTGATGAATTCGTGAGCATTGATGGTGAGTTCTTTAGATTTGATCTTGAATTATGAAAGCTAGGGTTTTTTCTATTTAAGAGAAAATGCTCTTGATTTGAGACGAATTGAATAAAACTAAGTCGGTTTTTAAGGCATTTATTTCATGTTTTTGACTAATTAGGGTCATAAAAAAAGACCCAACTGCTCCAGAAATAATTAAACATTTTATTCAGTGGAATTCCATTTTTGGGCTTCACCGCGATGCGGTGCCATCACAGTGAGCCACTGGAATTTGGCAGAAATTGTATTCCACAGACAAATGCGAAAATATACTTTAACGCGATGTAGTGGAATTGCGTTGCATCACTGGAAATTGATGATTTTGAACAGGCATTTTGGTGTGACATTGTACCAATCGCGGATCCTCAGTAGAAAGTGATAATTGCAAAATGGCACATCGGGGCGACGCAGTCCTGCTCGTATTGAGCTATTGCTTTCACTAAAATTGCCATAACTTCTCACCCAAGTATCGAATTTGGGAAAAATTGGTATCATTGGAAAACTAATTAAATTTCCTACAACTTAGTGGGTTGTGAGCTTGAAAATTATAAGTAGAGCAAAATATATACTCATTTGAAGTTGACTATGGCAACATTCTTATAAAAAAGTCAATCGGTAAGGGTTATTTTGATTCGTCTAATAGCTAAGAGTTATTTGAGACCCTAATATTCATCAAAGTAACTCATAAAACTACCAAGGGACTATAAGATACTTTTCATGATGTTGAAATATGAATCTAACATTGGTTTGGATTTTTGGGGTATTACACCATAGTTCAAACCCAACAAAAAAACCATATGAATATTAAACCAATTTCATGACATTATGAAGTACAATTATAGGGAATGATATACATACCTTAGACATGCAAGAATTGTAAAGTAATTTGGAACTTGAAATCCAAAAGATGAATCTATGATAAAATCCTTAGGCTCTCTTGGGGTTTTGTGTTTGAGAGTGGAATTAGGGATTTTAATCTCATAAAAATAAAAGGAATAAGCTCATTATGTTTAAGGGTCGTACACAAGTGAAAATACCCAAAAGCCCCTCACCTCAAGTCAAATTCATACCTTAGGTACCATCGTCTAACACATGGAACAAGAATGGGTACTTAGCCTTCACATCTTTTTCATCTTCCCAAGTGGCTTCTTCCACCTTTTGGTTCCTCCAAATGACCTTTACTCATGCTACATCTTTTTTCCTCAATCTATAAAGTTGTCTTTATGTGATCTCCATTGGGAACTCCTCGTATAATAGGGAATCCAAAATACTAACACTCCCAATAGCCACCCCAAAGAAAGGATCATACACACATTTCTTGAACTTAGAGACATGAAACATAGCGTGAATAGAATCCAAACTTACAAGCCATTCTAACTCATAAGAAACATTCTGCACTATCTTCAAAATTAGATAACGACAAACATAATGGAGACTGAGCTTCCACTTCTTTCTAAATCATATCACTTCCTTCACGGGATACACAATCAAGAATACCCAATCACCTACATCGAATTCCAACTCCCATCGCTTTCTATCTGTATAGGAATTTTGGTGACTTTGGGAAGTCTTAAGACTATCCTGAATCACCTTCACCTTTTCCATAGTTTGATGAATTAAATTAGCATCGAACAACCTTATCTCTCCAACTTCAAACCACCCAATTGGCTATCTACACATCCTACCACCCAACGCCTTAGATGAAGCTATACCAATGCTAGAATGATAAATGTTGTCATATCCAAACTCTACGAGAGGTAAATGATCAACCCATCTACCACCAAAGTCAATCATTCAAGACCTTAGCATATCCTCCAAAGTCTGAATAGACCTTTTTGCTTTTAAATCCCTCTAAGGGTTGAAAAATATCTCTAAGGTTTACCTTAGTCCCCAAACTTCGCTTGAATGATCTCCAAAAGTGTGATGATAACTAATTACCATGATCAGAAATAATGGAAACTAGAGCACCATGCAACTTCACGATCTCCTGAATAAATAACTTTTCATAATCCTCGTCAGAATAATTAGTCCTCACCGACTTCCTAGAAGCATATGCTACCATATTTCCATACTATATTAAGACATAGCCAAGTCCTACACTGGACACATCATAATAAACCACAAAGCCATAAGTACCCTCGGCCAGGGTCAAGATTGAACAGAAGCCAACTTATCCTTCAACTTCTCAAAACTTCCCTCATAAATATCTGACCACAAAAACTTCACCTTTTTCTGAGTTAACTTTGTCAACAAAGTAAGAATCAAAGTGAAGCTCTCCACAAACCTCCAATAATACTCAGCCAAGCCCAAAAAGCTCTGAATATCGGTAGGAGTCATAGGTTAGGCCACTTCTTCAGTGCCTTAACCATCTGTAGATCCACCATGATCTCTTAACACACTTATAGAATTTTGCATACAATCGCTAATGCTTAAGAGTCTAAAACACTAAACAAAGGTAATTGACATGATCCATCTTACTCTTTGAAAACACCAATGTATCATTAATTACACAATGACAATCAAGTCTAGAAACTAACAAAAAAGCCAATACATTAGGTCTATAAATATCATTGGAGCATTGGTCAACCCAAAAGACATGAAAAAGAACTCAAAATGTCAATACCATGTACAGAAGGAAGTCTTAGGGATATCAAGCTCTCTAATCATTAGCGAATGATAACCCGATAAAAGATCAATCTTAGAGAAAGAGTTTGCTTCCTGAAGTTTATCAAATAGGTCATCAATCCTAGGAAGAGGGTACTTATTCTTCACCATCAACTTATTCAACTGATGGTAGTCTATACACATCCGAAAGAAACCATCTTTCTTATGCTTGAAAAAATAGGTGCACCCCAAGGAGACATACTAGGATGGGTAAATCCCATGTCAAAAAGATTTTTCAAATGATCCTTAACTTCCTTCAACTCATCTAGAGCAATTCTTTAAGGAGTGATAGAGATATGATGGGTGTGCGTATAAAGATTAATCCCAAAATAAGTTTTCTTATCAAGAGGGACACAAAAAAGGTCATCAGGGAAAACCTCATGAAATTTCTTAACCATGGGCACAAATTGTAAAGAAGGACCCTCCGAGCTAGAATCTTTAACCTAGACAAATTATAAAAGCTCCCCTTGGAAATCAATTTTTAGGCTCTAAGATATGATATGAACCTTCTCTTAGCCATAAGGGAACTTCCTTTCCCACTTGATATCAAGCTCATTAAGAAAATTGGAAATGAACTTAAGGGTTTGATAATCTAAACAAGCATAGTACTAATGCAACCAATCTATCCCCAAAAATGACATCAATATCTAGCATGTCTAATTCTAATATAATTTTTTAATATTGAAAATCATTCTAATTATTCTAAGATATTATTGAGTTAAAAGATGAAGGAGATTGTAGAAGAACTTACTAAATAATGAATTTCATTAAAAAAAAATCCCCTATATGGATTAGAAACAAAGATTTCAAGTTAAAACCCCAAGGGCTATCGAAATAAGGCCAAGAACTGCCTATTTCCCACTGCACTGACCCATTTGTCACTGAAATAATGCTGTAGAGGAAACAAAGTTTTTTAGTATGGACTGTCTCTATAAAATATCCATAACATATTACCTTGATAGTGGAGTAATGATGGTTCAAAGAATTGGCAAAAAATGAGAGATAATTAATTTGGTGGTGTAATACCCCGTACGTCTACCTAACTTAAATTTATCCCAAAAATGACAAAGACATGTTTTAAAAAATGAATCCATCGATATCCATTTTGTCAAAATCCGGTATCGGGGTAGAAAGTTATAGCCTAAATATAGGAAGAAGTCAAAACTACCCAGGTGCGACGGTGAGGGTCGACGGACCGTCACGTAATCCATCGCAGTGGAGGCAATGAGACTACCTTCTACCTAAGGGCGACTGCTCAGGCTGATGGACCGATGAGATAGTGACGAACCATCGCCCAAGCCATCACAGTAGAGACAGTGAACCCTTATTTTGCCCAGGTGCGACGGACCGTCGACCCAGTGATGGAGCATCGCACCCACCATCACATAGTTTATTCAGTTATTTTAAAGTCATTTTTATAAAGGTATTTGGTTCTTTTCCACCCGTTTTAACCTCTAATTATATTAGAGCAAGACTCACAAGTTCATTATCCATCTATAACATCAAATTAGGGTTTTCTCTCAAAGATTATCCTTAAGAACAAGAAACCCTAGGTTATTAATTCCAAGTCAAGAATTCAAGTTTTCCTCTGTCAATCATGAAGAAATCATCCACTAAGGTATTTCATGTGTTGATTCATGGGTCCCTTTCACCCATGAAGCTCAATAATCTCTTTTTAAAATCCAAGATTTGTGTATTTATAATTGTTCATGATTTAAATTGAATAGAAATTCATGTTCGTGATGTTGTGGGGATTTTATTCATGTTTGAAATTACATATTTCAATGATTGATGCTAGGATATGATGATATGCATAATAATCGTGATAAACCCTTAAATTCACAAGTTGTTTGATGTATCCATGATTATTAGATATGTTGATGAGTGTATAACCAAAACATGCTCCCTATGTGTTTTATTAAATGCCTAATTGAAGCAAAAGTGCCATACTAGTATATTAAAATGAAATCCCCATTCATGTACAAGTTCATGCATGTCAAGTGTTTGATGAAATGTCTTAGTCAATGAGTTATGGATATATGTTTGGCCATTGTGGTGCTTTAGAACTTGTACTTCATTAATTCTCTAGTTTATTATATTATGGATTTTTGATGTGGTCATGTATTCAAGAAAGTCATGCTTTGTCAGTTTCATCCCATCGAGCCCTGGGATACTTGTACCTAAAAATTTAGTTGTATGCCTAGAGCCAGTGTCATATTTTTAAGATACTCTCAGTCGAGCCATGTCCATAGAAATTCATTCAGTCATGTGACTCAAGAAAACTCAGTAAACTCAGTAATCTTAAAAATCTTAGAAATTCAGTATCTTAGTAGTATTCCGTCAGTCAACGAAACTCAGTTAACTCAGTCCAATTCAGTTCAGTTAGTCATGTTCAGTGTCTATTCAGATGGGAGTATAATTTAGCACTGAGTGAACCCAAGTATGGGAACACACGTCATCAGGTGAGGGTGTGATTTTTAGAAATAATCCTTGCATTCCAGAACTATGCAGCCAGCATAAGTTGAGACATCAGCATTGTTAGATAAGGGTTGATGAGGTAGATAAACATTGTAAGATGAGGGCCTCACCATTCTATTTTGGGGACACTATCAGATGAGGGTCACCCACTGCTTGTCCTTACCAGTGTCGTAGTATTGGCACCCTTCCAATTGGGGTTACATATTGGACCCCAACTTAGCTATATTTCTTTATTTGTGGTATGTCGGCTAGATGACTACTTCCCATATTTTTAATTATAGAATCAGGACTGTCAAATATAGTCATTGAGCCTTAATCAAAGAACTCAGATAGTTCTTCAGATTTCAGGACTTTCAAATAGAGTCAACTCAGAATAGTACGAAACTCAGCTAGTTCCACCAAAACCTAGACTTTTAGATACAGTCGCTCTGTATCAGTTATTTCAGTTGTACGGCTATCAATATCTCATGTTATCAATACTTAAACTTAGTAATCATGTTATCACAAACTCAGTTACAGTTACTATGTATTCATGCATATACTCTCACGTTGATGTTATCCAGTCAGTTAGTATAGTTCATGCTTGTGAACACTTTGCATTTAGCCTACCTCACATGCATACCAGTATATTCAATTGTACTGATGCATTTGCGCTATGGTGTTTAATACCATAGGTTTAGAAGCACGAGCTTCAGAGCATCAGTAGTATTCCAGTCTCAGCAGTCAGAGTTAGTAGTGAGTCCTCATCATTCGAGGACATGATCATTTCTTTATTATTTCATTACTTTGTTTATTTCAATAGTTGGATTTAGTTGGGGACATGTCCCAACAACCCCTGTTTTAGATAGTTTAGAGGCTTTCGGACTAGCATGTTCAGAGAGTTATTTCAGTTATTTTGGTATTGATATACCATATCTTCAGATGTTATGTTTTATCAGTTCTTTAAACCTTATGGCCTTTCAACTTTTATTTTCATATTTATATAGTATATTATGCAGTGTATAGGTATAGATATCAGCCATAGGTTAGCTTGTGGTCCTTCGAGGTCATGAGCACCATGTGGCATTCCGGATACCAGATTCAGGGAGTTACAGGTGGGTATTGGATATCATAAATATTTATATTCTAGGTGGAGTGATCGATTGAATATGATCTTTGTTTAAACTTAGACCAAAACTCAACCGGTAAGGGCATTTTCAACGTAACTTTAATCTAGGTATATTACAGACCTTAATAGATGGCGGATGCACTCTTATATTAAAGAATAGATTCTATTACTTATGATTAATGGGATTCTCATGCCTTTACTGTAGATATTTTCTATAACAAAAGAATTGGTAGTAATAATAGATACTAATTTACCCATCGTTTGTCCTCAAGTGTGTACAACAACTAGGAGAGCGAGTTTTTAGCATGATCCTTGAAACTAAGCTTTTAGCATGATCCTCGAAACTAAGTATTCCCAAAATGGTGGAAATTAAATATAAATTCCTATCTTTTGTCCCTTATACAATGTGATATCACTACACACCCAGCCTATGCTCTACTGGCCAACACACTAAGCTCTAGGCACATCTTATGATCACTCTTACCCATGAAATATGATTAGTAAAAAAATTATGTTTCCACTAATCTAAAATACACCCATGCAATATTATAAAATATGAAAAATTGAGATGAAAATGGAATCCCACCCCAGCCATCAACATAATATGCAAATTTCAACACAACAAACCTGGTACAACGATAAATAGGTTGTTGTTGCGGTATTTAGGCAGAAAGTTATGGATATTTTAGCTCTACCCTATTTCACTATGCATATCTCAATTTTTACAAATAGCAACCTCTATATCCAAAATTAAAAGAACCTATTTGCCATTCTAAAACTTTCTTTAAAATCTAATACCAATAAATATCCCACAATAATCTCATCATCACCAGTCATCACACCATGAACTACAATTCAAAAATAAATAACACAACACACATTTTTCTACAATAACAACATTAATCTGAGGTCCGTCATTCTTATATTAGGAAAATGATTAGTAGTGACATAAGCCTTAACAATATTATAACTTACAATAGCCATTAACTGTAATGATTTTCTATTGGCACGATAATAATATGGCCCCACAACAACTTGATTAATAATTCACACCATGAATAATCGTATAACAATAGAAATGCCTATATACCTCGATAATTTACGCCTCAATTCCCAACTTAATTTACGTTACCTCATTCTTCTACCAAAATTACTTAACTTTACATAACTTAACAAAGACATCATAAGTAACATCCAGCACTGAATTAACCCCATCAACAACCATGGAACTCACTAAATCAATTCATACCTTATCAACTACACCTTTCAACCTTAATAACAAAGCTATTAAACTCACATTTTTTATTTCAATGTATAACATCATGATCTAATATTCAACCATTGATATTATTCATTTGCAAGCTAACCCAAGTTTTATCCCTTACTAAGGTTACAACTTCCTCTAAATGGTTTTCATCTCTAGAATTTCCTATCAAAGCACTGCATTCTGCTTATGCTTAGACCATAAAAACACTTTAATAAGACTTAACCAATATCTCAAAAATACCCAAAATTGGTTACTTATAGTTATGAACATTTAATAAATCAATTTATCATTCTAAATAATTAACCTACCTTCATTTAATTATGGACTCGCATGCTAGACTCTGTATATTTTTGTATTCAGTCTGTACAATTATATTAGAAGAGATATTAAGAAAGGTGCAAGGATTAGTAAGGATGATAGTCCCCTACATTGCCCACCCTTTTAAAACAGAACTATCAATCATACTTAATTCACCTAACCTTGTAATGCTAGATATACTATCTTATCCACTGACCCCAGATTACATATAACAACCAGGATTCAAAAATGTATATCATTATTAAATAAAAGGTAACCAAGTATACAACAGTAAATTACACCTTAATAATATTAGTGATGCACGATATTACTCAATTTCCATGTACTACACGATTATCTTACACCCAAAATTGTTTTTCTACTTCTCTCATAGATATCTCACTATCTTGCCAAGTTTCAAGAATCACTTAACACTAAGAACAACTTGATACATAAGATAATAAGCCAAAGAAATATTGGAGAGAGGATATTAGGCATGACATGGAGCAGTTACAGTCTATGAATGACATAACCCTTAATACAAAGGTTTGGAGGACCCAGATTAAGGTAGAGGGTTAGTAGGTAGGAGTATGTTCGTAATAGTAGAGAAGAGTTCTTTATTTGTATTTTTTCCTATAGTTTTTTGTAGTCTGTTGTTCTTTGTGTTTTAGTGATGTCTATGATTGTGAATAGCTAGGTTATATTATTTCCCTATGGGTGATTTTTTTTCTAGAGTGTGATATCCTTTTTGTTGTTTGCTTTTATATTTTTTGTTTATTGTACTCGTGTCGGTCCTGAGATGGGAGTCCATTGGAAATAACCTCTCTACTGTATCTGAGGTAGTGATATGGACTACATACACTTTACCCCATCCCCAGACCCCACTTTGTAGGAATACACTAGGTATGTTATAGTAGTTGTTATTGTAAACACTCCAATGATGTCACGTAACAATATTGGAGAAAACATAACTAATTAATCAACAGATGATTGCCATTACAAATATTTAATTAAACAACAATGTTTACATAAAGAATACATATAAAATTCAATCAAATCACTAAAGAAATATTCGAACATAAGTTCTACACCTCTTATTGACCTTTATTGATTAGAATATAAAATTTTTAACCCTTTGAATATTTTTGATATATCAATTGGGACTAGATAATCACAAATATGATAGTCGAGATAAAATTTAGAATCTTCCAGATACAAATTCAATTCAACTTATAAAGACAACACCCAAATAGCATAATGGGGGGAAAACAAGTTGAGATTGATTTCCTAGATGCCTTTTAGCTTTATAAGGATGTGACAAACATGTCAACACACCAATCTACTGAATATTTTCCCTTATATTTGGAGACTGGTAACGTAAACTGTAAAACAATCTTGTTATGACCCAAATCATAGATTATGTGAATACCTACACAAATCTACCC
This sequence comes from Capsicum annuum, assembly GCF_002878395.1. NCBI lineage: Eukaryota > Viridiplantae > Streptophyta > Magnoliopsida > Solanales > Solanaceae > Capsicum > Capsicum annuum. The sequence goes on from NC_061113.1 coordinate 89,992,278, forward strand.
TAGATGAGATAATCCTTACCACCCATCTTTTTAAAACATAAAAATACAACTCTAAATCCATCAACAACACTAAGTAAGAGCTTTGAATTTAAAATATATTTTTTATTAAAATAAAATACATAGAAGAATTTTGTTAAAAACTTTCAAAAACCAACTATAAAGAGGTAAAAGAGAATTAAAAACAAGAGGGTCAAATCAAGAAAGAATCTTTATGTAAGAGTAGAATAATAGGAGCTATTGTAGAATGATCACCACCGCACTACGAAAACATCAATTGACCTACAAGCATAGTTATACCATTGAAAGGAGAAATCCTAAGGGTACTATCGGTATAAACTCGCATATGACAAAGCTATGAACCTAGTACACAATATAGAATATAGAATTTAGAATCAACACAATCAAGAATCTAAAGGTTCATATAAGTCAACAACCGTTCTTTTATGCCACTACATATACTCCTCTCTATTTTAATTAATCATCAGGTTTCTAATTTAATCTATATTATAGGTACACATAACTTTAACAACTGAGCCAAACTTACCACTGTTCACTAATCTAAAATTTGTCATATGTAACCTACACCACTTAGCTGTATTAAGTGAGTTATTACCTTATTATTTCTTATAATAAGAATAATCAACTATATACCTAGTCAATTTACCCTGCATTAGTGATATCAACTACATAACTTACCTTATGTTCAAATCACTAAGGTTATGTCAAAAAATTTATTCCATATCAATTAAACTAATTGCATATTAAGGCATCATTAGCAAGTAATCTCATTAATAAATTATTCACACAAAGATGACCTAATATTACTTCTGGTCCAAATATAACAATAAAAAATCAAAACACAAAAGGATCCCAGATATAATCACTAGTGCTTTGAACAACATAAGAATGCTACATATCTAATGACCATCAAATAGAATTCAAGACATAAATCATAAAAGGGAAGACGTACCTCAAAATAGTATATATAAAGACATATATCAAAATCACAGCCAATCTTCACGGTTCACAAATATTCATTCAGATAAAATTTTCTCATACCACTCATAGTAAATCTCTTACACAAACGAAATTCCATCATAAAATATATCAATAACATAGTCAATGTGATAACAATCTATGTATGCCTAAAATGTACACACATACTAGTATCAGCAAGAATCCTTAATCATAACTTGTAGGGGACGAGCTCAATCTATGTGCCTTAGTTTTCATAAACTCAAGTATGCCAAAAGGATAATGATATTTATTTACCTACAGTATCGATACATGATTCAAAATGACACCAACTTCTCTAATTGCCAAAGTTGAAAGACCTACTTAATCTATTTTTGATTTACGTATAAACTTAAGAACAATTATACCTGGTTAAAACCTTGTATTATTTGTTATGAGCATATTTAACAATAAATTATCATGACTTCATTCTCATAATAAGAAATAATGCTTACAATCAATTGGCATTGCTTCATTGGTATGATAACACATAAAGTGTAATGTCATTAAACAACCAACTAGTTACTTAATCATTAGGTTTCTAATTTCATACCTTTAATACCTCTAACTTCCCAAAACTATATCATAACCAACCATTACCAACTCTGACCAGCTTTATCCAAACACGATCTACCATAAAAAAGAGATGGATTATAATATATTTATTCCCCACCCTTATGAATTTCCTCTATCTTATAAATCTATCAATCCTTTTCCATATGAATGCAGAGTAAATCATGGAGAATACATCAATGCTTAAAACTATAGTGGGTTCATAAAATTTAACACTTACTCAAGTTTATATCACAAGTCATTAACAACATAATTATCCCCAACCATACACCATGCTTGCTGGCATAAACATGGAATCTTTATATAGCTATATCATGATTATTTTTTAATTGAAGAATATGACACACTCAAACCTAGGTACCTAAGCATAGATCTTCTGCATCAAGTAAGCTAGACCACGAATTTTCTTTCTTTTTCTCCATATATTTAATGGTAATTTATCTAATAAAGAAGAAATTACATGAGTAATAAATTACCTATTCTTTAAACAACTAATTTGGGAGTTTTAGCTTACTGGTTCTACCTTATTTATGGTCAATATCATTACCAATGGTTAATTTAACATTAACTAGTTTTGTTACACCTACTCATCTCTATTATTGGAGTCTTAAAGCTAAAGATTTCATCGTTATTGAACTCAAGGTCCCCGGCTATCAAAGCTCATGTTTTAGACTAGAAAATTCAAGTTAAGATTAGTTAGTTTAAAAACTAAACGAAAATTTGCATGATATTATCTATACCCATTGATTTTCCAAAAAAAATCTTGAACTATGGATTATAATCCCCAAGAAATTCACAAATAAAGATCATTCTAATGATTCCAAAATATTTTTGAAATAAAATATAAAGGAGATGATAGAATAACCTACCTCAACAATGAATTTTCACCCTATACCCCTAAAATTCAACCTGTTATGGTTTAGAAAAGATGTTTTTGAGTGTAAAATCACAAAAACAATAAAACAAGGCTAAGTAATGCCTGTTTTAATTTATAGTAGTTATGGAAACTTAATTTTTTAATATAGATAGTTTTTAGTAAAATAACCGTAAATTTTTACTACAAAAGAGGATTAAAAAATGGTCAGAAACATTAGGAATAAGACTCTACATGACTCTTTAGATCATTTAATCAATTTGCCCACATTTCTAATGTTTCTAGCCTTCCTATAGCGGTTGCAGGTTATTTTAACTTGTCTTAATTATCTATTTATTTTTTGATAGTTTGTTTTAGTTTAGGCTCATTTCTTATTTTTATAGCTTTCATTGTCAAAAAATTGGTCACAGACAAAAACATATAGTAGATACCCTTTTATATGAATTCCAACATTGCCACGAGCTCTAGAATATTTATTAAATATTGTGGGACCCTTAGTTCTGATCCGAAGGCTTCTGAATTCATTTTGGGCTATTGGGTGGAGGATTTGAAGAAAAAGCAATATGTGTGGAACCATATCTAGTCAAAATTTTATTGGATAAATGTTTTAATGGTTCCATTGAGTACCTAATATCAAATTTGGTATAGCATTATTATTTGTTTACATGTACGGGGTTCCAAACTAATCTCAAGCACCCGATCATTATTCGTTTGGACAAGGAAAAATCTAGTGCAAGGAACCATTTAGTGCAAACACTTAAGTTGACCTTAGGTACATTAAGTAGTGGTCTCTTAAGCAACTAGAGTATCACTTTAGTGAACATCATTAAACCCGCCTAACTGCCTAAGCAATTGGCTTGATATATAAGTGGAGGTCTCTTAAGCAGTACTCAACCATTTAAGTGAGGGCCTAATATTTTTGTGTTGATATCTTTAGAGATCATTTAACCACTTAAGTGATTATTGGGTATCTTAAGTGGAATCTGCAAGGGACTAAATCTCTTTTTTCACCCATAATTCTGATTGTTTTCTCCTCTTTTTTACACTATTTTGAGTGCTTGAAGAGAGGAAAGTGTGGGGAATCATCCATAAAAGTAAAGGTAAATTATCCTAACACTCCTTGGTTATTTCTTATTATTTTCCGATCAAACATCATCGCATTTCATTATAAGTTCTTAAAAATTAGGTCCTTGAATCCATAAAACATAGGGGTTTATTTGGGCCTCTATTTATGTCCAATTTATGCTTAACTTTTGAGAATACATTCCTTGTACTTTGAGAGACCTCGTTATGGATTCAATTTTGAATTCCATTTGTGGGCTTCGTGGGCTTGTTCTTGACCTAAATTTTAACCCATCCCTTTATATGATAATATAGATCTTATTTTACTCTTAATGAAGTTTACATGACTATTTTTATAGTATGGCATCATGTTTAAATCGTGGGGTAAAGAAGGATTATTTTTTGATGATTTAAGGACTTGTATATTGGCATCGAGGTAGGCTTTGGTTTACTTTTTATCATAAGATAATGTATGATATACATTTCATGTTAGGTTAGGATGTTAGGATATGAATATGGTTAGAATATGATAAATCATCCTCATTTGGGAATTTGGGATAGAAGGGTAAATTGACCCTTTGATGAATACTTGTCGTAACTATAGAATATGATTACCTAGTTATTAGAATGCTAATCATAGTTGAAGCTAAGGACCCTATTAGTATAAGGTTTATGACTTGGCTATATTAATTATCATAGATTCACACATAATAGTATTGATATTATGCTAGTTACATGTTATTGTGTGCGAGGCCATTGTTACGATACCGGTTGGATTCCTGATAATTATTCTATATTCATAATTGATGTGGTTTTAGTCTGTGGATGATAATATGTTTATTATTATATTGTTTAGATACCAGTTATTGCATGCTTATATTATGGTACATTCAAGCTCATTTAGTGCTATAGTTCAAACTTAATTCACTGTACTACTACTATTTTCCTGAAGAGGAATTTATTCCTACTTTTTACATTAAACAAATATTCTTTCACAATAGGAATCGCACCACTGTAATGGATAATTTATGATCTTTTAGAACTTAAAATGATTTTTTGGAATTATTAGTTGAGATAAATATAGATCCATAGTTTTACCACTACTATTTACTTTAATCTTGAGAGATTTTGACCCTTTTCTGCTATATTATGGTGATTTATTCCCAAAGTTAGCCTCAGGTAATAGATTTAATGACTTACACTCTTTTAGCCATGGTTCAAGTCAATGTATTTATTATATATACGTGTCTTTGGTACTGGATAGAGTGGAGTGGTAGTAATGATGATTATTAGAAACCTTAGATCAGGAATAGGTCAGTGTATGAAAGTACTCGCAAATCCCCTAAAGGTACCTTCCTCTATTAGCTGCCATGCTGGAGAATCATTGTTTTTATAGGTTCTGCCTTTGTGATCCATTAAGATGGGGGATGTGTATACACTAGGTATATTATGGAATTTGGATTAGTTATGGGATTATGGATTTTCTCATCTTTATTTATGCTTGTGTGTTACCTATTACTAATATATTGTTTGGTTCATTTAAAGGTTATGAGTGTTAATTGAACCTTCTGATTTATAAGGTCCACTTAACTATTGTTTTTCTGGACTAGTTGGTTAAAATATTGTTGTTATTATGGTTAGTTCATAGCAGGATAATTATCAATTGGTACTGAGATTTGAGGTATGATTCTAATCTTTTTTTCTTTGTATGGTATTTTATATTACAGATAGTGTATTCATGGTTAGACACTCGACTATAGGACCAGATCATGTTGGGGTTAGCCTTTCTACTTTCTTAAGATTCCTAGAGAAGTTAGATTAACAACCTTAGGTTATACCTTTAAGTTAGTCTTGTATACCTATATATAGAGACATATGAATCTAGCTATGATATTAAAATACCTAGGATTTGGACCATTAGAAAAATCTCATGAATTGTGCATTCTGACCAAGATATGGTTTAGGTTTGTCACTCGTAAACTAGTGTATGAATTGTACCCTTCTTCCCTCCCCCTCATAAACAGCCTAGAAGGGTATTATACTATCTATAATATGACTTGTCCTAACCTAGTCGTATCTTAGTGTATGAGTCATATGCAACTTAGTCGTACGAAAGGTTATCTTGGTCTAGAGAGGACTATTTTGGTACGAGTAAAGAGTACATTTTAGGGTACAAGTTGTAGACCTTTAATATGAGTCTAGCATATGAAGTCGTACCTTAAGTAGTATATGAATCCTAGGTAAAGCCTAGGGTACGAGTTAGTGTACCACTCGAACCCTAGGGTATGACTAACTCAAGTTAGTCGTACCCTCTTGTGAGTTGATTTTCGAAGTTTTAGCTAAGGGCTCTATGGTCATTTCCCACCCTAAAAACCCTTAATTCCCCTTACTATATAATGTGTTATGACCTCTTAAACCCTTATTTGGTAAGACATAAATATTCCAAATCCACTTTACACTTCTTAAAATAAGATACGAGGCTAGGTTTCAAGGGTATTTATCTAAAGGTTAGGAGGAGTCAAATTTCTTGGTGGATTATCTTATTTAAGGCAGGTAACTCTTTCCCTTGTTAAATAACACAAAAACCATGTATTTCACACATGGATTAACAATTGAAAATAGTTAATTTGGAACCAAATAATAAGGGTTTGGTTGTCTAATGATGAATAATTTTTGTTTTTGCTTAAACTTATGTTTATATATGTCATTCATTGTGATTTACATATGTGGGTGTTTTTGGTTGTGGTTTAACAATTGGGTCTTAAGTAACCCTAATATTGATGAATTCTACCATGAATTTGGTCTTAATAAAGGTATCCACACAAGGTATTAGTGAAAATATCTAAGTCAAATGTCTAGTCATATATTGATGATGTTTTTAAATAGGTCAATGGACCAATAAATATGAATGGTTGATAATGGTATGGTAAATATATTGCTAGCCATGTAATGTGTTAATTTATGACCTTGTTGGTTGATGGGCAAAAGGGGGTTAAAGTCCCTAAATATGAAATTGATATATGTTTGAACTATAGTATGGTATAAGATTTCTAATGAGGAATGACTGGGTTGTAAGTGTCTATATGACCATAAATAGAATTGAATTATGAAATGTGTCAAAGCATTGGACTATCCGGGTGATTGATTGATAAATACCCCATGAGACATTATGGTCATATATTGTGATGAATTGGTTAAATGGGTTAAAGTCCCTTAGTGTTGAATGGAATATACATTGATGTAGAGATAAAGGATTAAAGTATCAATGTCGACTAATGATAGCCATGATGGATTATGGTTAGAGTCCCTTGCCTAATGAAAATTCAAGAGGTTAGAGTCCCTTGCTTAAATACATCACCTTGAGGTTAGAGTCCCCTATATAATATTGGTTGATGTTAGATTACCTTTCCTAATGAAATGGCTTGAGGTTAGGGTCCTTTTCCCAATAAAATATCTTATAGTTAAAGACCCTTAACTAATAAATGTGTGTATTTGGTTAAATTCCATCACCAAATAAGAAATATTTGAATCTATAAGTGTGGAAGGTCTGAGTTCTCCAATTAATGTCTCATGATTAAGTGCCTCGTGAATGTTGTTAAGCCTTGTTCCTTTGATTGGAATGTGTTATATCTATATATATACTTATGTATATAAATGTGGTTAAATATGATGTGATACCTTGATATTGAATGATGATGATATTTTATCCTTATTTGTGATTTACATGCTAGCTCTCCAACTGCTAACCGTCTCTGGATGTTATATCCTTATGAGAAATAGGTGTCGCAGCATTTTATTCTCTCCCTGCACAGTGATAGGTGTTCAAGTGGTTCGTGTGATTGAGATTGAAGTGGTGAGCTTGCACACTTTGGAAGTCATGTATTTCGTAGTCCTTAGTTTATGTTATAGACTTGTCTTTGATTTGATTTTGTCTATTGTAGGGGGCATGTCCCAATATATATATATATATATATATATATATATTGACTTCGAATTTGTGTAGAGTCATTATGGGTGACTGTGGACTTGGGTATGTTTATGTAAATAGAATGTTTTAACAATGTATAAGATATGATTACTAGTTATGTTTCCACTATCTTTATATTTGGTCAGAGTTCCTCTGACTCTATGGATTGATGTGATGGTTAGGTTGGGTTGATGGGGCAATAACTGGCTCATGTTGGTCTTGAGATGCCCATATGACATAGCCCAATTTTGGGTCATGTCAAGTTTGTATCACAAATGAGAATTATGGTAAGTTAGAAGTCCACAATTCCATGTCAAGTAGAGTCTCTTTTATTGGTGTGAAGCTCACCACTCTTGACATTTTAGGAATGTTTCCCTTTCTTGCATTTTAATATCAAGCTATAGAGTCTAAGATCTTACATTCCTCAGATTTCTATTGCTATCTTTCAGATCATGCCTCCAGGTAGATCTGACAGACAGGCAAAACCTTTTGAGGGCCCCATGGATTGATCTCATCTAACTTTTGGGTTATACACTCGGGTTATGAATGCAGTTTTTGACCATTCTCATGGAGTTCCATCGGTCCCCACTATCTCTGCTTATAAGAGTGACACTCCTACTCTATCACCGCTGGGGGATAATTCTAATATTGAGTTTGGTCACTCCATCAACCTCTTCACTCAATTGGTAGCCTCTTAATTAGAGCGTGGTGCTCTGGCTACTGTATCTTATGAGGCCACAAGAGTTTGCCAATTTTTAAGGTTAAACCTTTCTATGTTCATAGGTATGAAGGTTAGGGATTATCCTTAAGGCTTCATTAATAAAATAGAGAAGATCTTTTGAATCATGCATCCTTTAGAGGTTGAAGCCATTGAGTTTGCTTTCTACCAGTTGAAAGATGTAGCGTACCAATGGTACGAAATATGGAAACTATCTAGAGGTGTAGATGGTAGTTCTGTTGTGTGGGAGAATTTCTTTGAGACTTTATTAGATCGCTTCTTTCCTCAAGAGTTTAGGAAAGCAAAGGTATAAGAATTTGTGAACTTGAAGCAAGGGCGGATGACCGTCCAAGAGTATGCCTTGAAATTCCATTAGTTTATAGGTTTGCCCTGCAATGATTTTTAGCATGAGGGCTAAAATGCATAAGTTAGTTTTGAGATTGTCTGGTGAGTTGGTACTTGAGAGCAAAGTGGCCTTATATATTGCAAATATGGATATTTCTAGATTGATTGTGTATATGCAACAGGTGGAAGTAGATAAAAAGAAAAAATTTAAGTTTAGTAAAAGGCAAGGGAAGAAGTTTAGACCCTCGGAGCATAGTGGTAGAGATGGTTGCAAGTGGCTATGGAAGAAGTGGGGGAGTTTTGGTTCTTTTTCTTCTGGTATTGCTTTTTTCCCAAAATTGTCGAGTGATCTTCAATCCTAGTTTGGTGGTGGGTTTAGGGCATCGAGTACCCAATCTCATATTGGTAGGTCTGAGTCGGCTCTATCCTACCAACTTTGTAGATTCTATGGTCATCCTTTTATGGTCAATGTGAGAAGGGGCAAAACAAATATTTCAGATGTGGTCAAATTGGTCATATGTAATGAGATTACCCTTATCTAGCATCTTGTTGGGCCAATAGGGATCCTATTGCTACTTCCCCAATTGATGCACCATAGGTTTCGATGATTACTTCTATTTTTGGTATCGGTAGTAGCCAAAATTATTTGTATGCAATTACTACTCGCTAGGATTTTGAGACATCTTCCAATATTATCATGGGTATGTTGAAACTTTTCTCCCATGATGTGTATTTTTTTCTTGATCTAGGGTCTACTCTTTCTTATGTGACCCTATTTGGCTGTGCATTTTGGTTTTGATCCCGAGAGCCTGTCGATTCCTTTTTTTATTTCTATCCTAGTAGAGACTCTATGGCTTATAAAAGAGTCTATAAGGGGTGTGTATGGTATCTGTTAGTGGTAGAGAAACTCTTATGGATTAGATAGAGTTGGACATAGTTGATTTTGATTTTATTCTAGAGATGGATTGGTTACACTTATGCTATACTTGTTTAGATTATCGAACCCATATGGTCGTGTTTAAATTCACTAATGAGCCAGTCATTATATGGTAAGGTGGTTTTGTAATGCGCAATAGAAGATTTATTTCTTATCTTAAGGCCCAAAGGTTGATCTCTAAAGGGTGTTTGTATTACTTGGTTTGAGTTAAAGATTCTAGCTCAAAAGAGCCTTCTTTAGGATCTGTTCCTGTGGTTAATAAGTTTTCTAAGACTTTCCCTGATGACTTTCTTAGTATTTCTCCCAATGGGGAAATTGATTTTGGGATTGATCTTAATCTAGACACTCGTCCGATTTCTATCCCCTATGTATATTGTCTCTGCTGGAGTTGAAGGAGCTTAAGAAACAATTGAACAACCTCTTAGATAAGGGTTTTATCCATCCTAGTAGGTCTTCTTGGGGTGCTCATGTGTTGTTTGTGCGTAAAAAGGATGGTTCCCTTTGAATGTGCAATGATTCTCGTTAGTTTAACAAAGTGACCATAAAGAATAAATATCCTCTTTCTAGAATTGATAACTTATTTGATCAACTTCTAGGTGCCAAGTGTTTCTCTTTGATTGATCTTAGGTCCGGTTATTACCAACTTAAGATTAGGTAGGTGGATATCCCTAAGACTGCTTTTAGGACCTAGTATAGTAACTATGAGTTCCTAGTTATGTCCATTGGGTTGACCAATGCCCCAACGATATTCATGAATTTGATGAATCGGGTCTTCCATCAATTCTTGGACTTGTTTGTCATTGTCTTCATTAATGATATCTTGTCCTATTCTAAAAGCGAGGCGAATCGTATTATCACCTTCGTGCTGTGCTGCTAACTTTGAGGGATCATCGTTTGAATGCCAATTTCTCTAAGTGTGAGTTTTGGTTAAAGTCTCTGACTTTTCTTTGTCATGTTATCTCTAGTGAATGGATTATTGCAGATCCTCAAAAGGTTGCGGCAGTTAAGAAGAGACCTAGACCTAGGACTCCAACTGATATTTAGAGCTTCTTGGGTATAGTCGGTTACTATATGAGATTTGTGGAGAGGTTTTAATATATAGTTTCCCCATTGCCTAACTTAACCCGGAAGACTGTCAAGTTATATAGTCGAATGTGTGTTAGAGTAGTTTTAAGAAGTTGAAAGATTAGTTAACTTTGACACTGGTTTTGACCTTGCCCGAGGGTAATGATGGTTTCATAGGGTATTTTGATGCTTTCATATTAGGCTTGGTTATGTGTTGATGCAACATGGTAGGGTGCTGGCCTATGCTTCTAGGCAGTAGAAAATTTATGAGATTAACTACCCTACTCGTGACTTAGAATTATTAGCCTTGGTTTTTGCTTTTAAACTTTGGTGACACTATCTCTATGGGGTTCATATTGTTATCTTTTCCAATCATAAGAGTCTTCAGTATGTGTTTACTCAAATAGAGTTGAATCTCAGGAAGAGGAGATGGCTTGACTTGTTGATAGACTATGATATGAGTCTTCATTACCATCTAAGAAGAGCTAATATAGTGGCTGACGTTCTTAGTCAATTATCTATAGGGATATTGGCCTATGTGGATAAGGATAAGCATGAATTAGTGAATGAGATTCACCATTTGGCTAATCTTGGAGTTCGTCTCAAGAACTCAAATAATGGTGGTGTGTTTCTACATCCATTATCCCATTCATCTTTTGTTGTTGAAATGAAGGAAAAGAATGAGTTGGATTCCTATTTGGTGAAGACTAATAGTAATATCGGTCAACAAAAGGTTGTTGACTTTGTGATCAATGGTGATGATATCTTAAGGTACCAAGGAAGGCTATGTGTTCCCAACGTCGATGGATTGAGGGAAAGGATTATGGCCGAGGCTCATGAATCTCGATATGTTATTCATCCCGGTTCCATAAAGATATATCATGGTCTTAAAAAGATCTATTGGTGGGAATAATATAAAATGATATGTACCTAGCTATGTGGCTAAATGTATGGTTTGTCAAAAAGTAAATATTAAGCACATGAGACTTGGGGGTTTGTACCAAAAAATTATGTTGCCCGAGTAGAAGTGGGAGGAAATTAACATGGATTTCATTATCGGTCTTCCTCAATCTCTGAATTAATGTGATTCTATTCGTGTCATTGTGGATAGGATGACCAAGTCCGCCCATTTTTTATCGGTAAGGACTAGTTATTTACTGGAGGATTATGCTAAGTTATATCTTGTTGAGATTGTGAAGTTGCATGGTGCTCCGAATTCTATAATTTTGAATTGTGGTACTCAATTCTCATCTCACTTTTCCAAGTCATTCCAAAAGGGTTTGGATATGAAGGTGTGCCTTAGTACCACTTTTCACCTACAGAAAGATGGGTAAGAAGAGAGGATCGTCAAAATATTGGAAGATATGTTACGGTCTTGTATGATTAGTTATGATTGTAGTTGGTATGACAATTTGCCTTTGATTGAATTTTTCTATAATAATAGTTACCACTATAGCATTGGCATGTCCCCTTTTATGGCATTGTATAGTAGGAGATGTTGTTCTCCCATTGGGTGCTATGAAGTTAGTCATGGTAAGTTTCTTGGCCTTGATTAGGATCACTAAGCCTTAAAAAAGGTCAAGATTATTTGTGATAGGTTGATAACCACTCAAAGTCGCCAAAGTCCTATGTGGATCTGAGACGTAGGGATTCGGAGATTAATGTTATGGATTGGATATTCTTGAAGGTATCTCCCATGAAGGGAGTGATGCAATTTTGTAAGAAGGGAAAGCTTAGTCCCCAGTTTGTTTATTGCTATTTAAACTTAAAGAGGGTTGGCAATGATGCCTATGAGTTATAGTTGCACTCTAGTTTGTATTCCATTCACCTAATTTTTTGTGTCTCTATATTGCTCAAATATGTGGGTGATGGTTTTTCCCTTAGAGGGTGTTGGTATTTTGGACTCTTTGTCATATGAGAAGGTCCCGATGAGGATCTTGGATCGGCAAGTTTACCGATTGCAAAAAAAAGAGGTATCTTAAGTAAAGGTTCTATGGTGTAACTAGAAGTCTGAGGAATCTACTTGGAAGGCGAAAGGGGACATGACGTCCAAGTATTCGTATTTTCTTTCCATTTCAAAAACTCGTGATTGAGATATGTGTCAATTTCCTACATTACCTTGTGTCTTTGTAAGGTAATGGTTAAAGTCCCTAAGTTGTGAAATGAGCAAGTGTTTTAATAAGTAATGGGTTTGAGTCCAAAAGTCAATAAGCTAAATGGTTGATTGATAATGACCATGATGTCTGTTGTATCCTTGTGGTATGCTTTCTTTTCTAACTTTTCTAAAAGATGGTTTCATTTGTAATAATGTGTTAACTTGTGTTCATACTTGCCTTACTCGTCATTTGAGGATGAATTATCCAAGTGGGGAAGAATTGAAACACCTAGGCTTTGGCCCTTTAGAAAAATCTCATGAATTATGCATTTTGACCAAGATACGATTTAGGTGTGTCACTCATACATAAATGAATGAGTCATACCCTTCTACCCTTCCCATCTCATATGTTGAACAACGTAGGAGGGTAGCATACTATCCACAACATGGCTTAGCCTTTCCTAGTTCTATCTTAATGTATGAGTCATATACAACTTAGTCGTATGGAAAGTTGTCTTGGTCTACCGTGGACTGGTTTTGGTGTGAGTTAATGATATAGTTTAGGGTACAAGTCGTAGCCCTTGAATACAAAACTAGGGTGTGTGTTCGTAACTTGAGTAGTATATACATCCTAGGTGGATCCTAGGGTATGAGTTAGTGTACCACTCGTACCCTAGGGTACAGTTTACTCAAGTGAGTCATACCCTCCGGTGGGTTTATTTTCCAGCTTTTGGTTAAGATCTCTATGGTTATTTCCCACCCCCACAACCCTTTACGTCCCCTTACTATATAATGTGTTGTGACCTACTAAACCCTCATTTTGCTAGACAAAAACATTCCAAATCCTCTGTACACTTCTAAAAATAAGATTAGAGGCTAGGGTTTAAGGGTGATAATATAAAAGCAAGGAAGAGTCAATTTTCTAGTTTGATCATCTCGTTTAAGTCATGTAACTCTTTCCCTTTTTAAATAACTCACATGCCATGTATTTTACCCATGGATTAACAATTGAAAATGGTGAATTTGAAATCAAAGATAAAGTTTTTGTTGCCTAATCATGAAAAATGTTTGTTTTCCATAAACTTGTGTTTATATATTTTATTTGTGATAATTTGCATATGTGGGTGTTACTGCTTGTGGTTTAACAAATGGGTCATGAGTAACCCTAATATTGATGAATTCTACCATGAATTTGGTCTTTATAAAGGTATGCACACAAGGTGTTTGTGAAAATGTCTAAGTGAAATGTCTAGTCATATGTTGATGATGTTTTGAACTAGGACAATGGCCTAATAAGTATGAATAGTTGATAAATGGTATTGCAAGATATTGTTAGCCATGTAATATGTTAATATATGAACTTGTTTGTTGATGGCCAAAATGGAGTTAAAGTCCCTAAATATGAAACTGAATTGTGTTTGAACTAAAGTGTGGTATAGTATTGCTAATAAGGAATAACTAGGTTGGAAGCATCTAGATGACAAAAAATGGAGTTAAATGATGAAATTTCAAGGCATTGGCCTATCCAGGTGATTGATTGATAAATGCCCCATGAGACCTTGTGGTCATATATGGTATTGAATTGCTTAAATGGGTTAGAGTCCCTACGTGTTGAATTGAATGTGCATTGATTTATGGAAAAAGGGTTAAAGTCCTAATGTCAATTAATAATAGTCGTGATGGCTTATAGTTAGAGTCCCTTGCCTAATTTAAATGCAAGATGTTAGAGTCACTTTCTTAAATACTTTGATTTAGGGTTAGATTCCCTTATCTAATATGGCTTGAGGTTTGAGTCCCTTGCCCAATGATATGGCTTGAGGTTAGAGTCCGTTGCCTAATAAAAATTCTTGAGGTTGGAGTTCCTTGCCAAATGAAATGGCTTGTGGTTAAAGCCCCTTGACTAATGAATATGTGTATGTGGCTAAAGTCACCGAATAAAAAATGTTTGAATCTATAAGTGTGGAAGGTCGGAGTCCTCCACTTCATGTCTCATGATTAAGTGCCCCATGAATGTTTTTAAGCCTTGTTCCTTCGATTGTCATGGTATATAGCTATATGTTTACTTATGTATATAAATGTGGTTAAATATGATGTGATAACTTGATATTGAATAATGTTGATATCTTGTCCTTATCCTTCAGTTACATGATAGCACTTTAATCGCTAACCATCTCCAGACTCTATGTCCACATGCAACATAGGGGCCAAAGCATCTTCTTCTTTCCCTACAAAGTGATATGAGTTCAAGTAGTTCGTGCGATTGATATTGAAGTGGTGAGCTTCCATAATTCATAATTCATGTATTTCTTAATCCTTAGTTTACGTCATATACTTAACTTGGATTTGGTTTTGGATATTGTCGGGGGCATACCCAGACGTATATATATATATATATATATTGACTTCACATTTGTTTAGAGACATTGTGGGTGACTTTGGACTTGGGTATGTTTGTAGTATGTTGATGTAAATGGAATGTTTAGACATTGTAAAAGATATCTTTACTAGTTTTGTTTCTACTATCTTGATATCTAGTTGGAGTTTCTCCAACACTTGTAGATTGATGTGATTGTTAAGGTGGATTGATGGGGAGATCTCCAGCTTATGTTGGCCTTGAGATGACCATACGACAAGGCCATCTTTTGGGTCGTGTTAGATATTACCATATATCCCTTTCATTCGTTATTTTTTTTTTATATTATATATACATTGTTAGCCTTGTATATTATTAAATATATTATTCTTCTACTCTTCATTTGTATATTTGACAATGATATATAGTATAGTGCTTTAGTTCTTGTATACAACTAGAATAGGATAAATTATCCATTTTGCACCTTTACCCATACTCTGTTTAATTTTCTAAATAATGGCTTATAGTTTATATTCCCGATCTTCACGTTATCTATATTTGCATTATCTTTGGAGTTCAATTGGTAGTTTCCTAATAAGTTCCACGTGTTTTATACTCATACTACACTTTTACAACCTACAGATCATAGTACGAGTGCTCACCATTGATGTGTGCCTCATGCGAAGCATCTATAGATAAAATAATTAAGGTGAGATGTTGATGTTCATAGCATTACTACTCTCTCTCTTACTTGTTAGACTGGTCCTTATATTGTATTTAGAGATACCAATATATTTATTTAGAATTTGACTTTGCACTATTATTGTATTAGAAGCCCTTTGTACTGATTCCACCAAGTTTTGGACTTCCTAATATGTATTGGTCTTTTAATATATGTATTTTTCTATTTCCTTCTATTTTGATATTCTTTTACTAGTTATTCTATACTTAGGGTTAGCTTACCTACTAGTGGGTTATAGTAGGTGTCATCATGACATGGTGAAATTAGGCCGTAACTAATTGGTATCAGAGCCTTCGATTACATGCGGCACCATTCAGGCTCAACTTAAGAGCGTACTTTCTATGTCATTTTAGGGACCACATGATAGACTCAATTTTGGATTCCGTTCGTAGGCCCTTCAAGCTTGTTCTTGACCCAAATTCTCACCCAAACATTTTTTTATAGCAACATGGGTCTCATTTTACTCCTAATGACATGTAGATGATAATTTTGTTATATGGTAGTATTTTGGAATCATGGAGAAAAGGTTGAAATTTATGGACGATTGAAGGACTTGTGGTTTGGCATCGAGGTGGGCTTTTTTTTGGTCTTCTTCATAGATATTTTATGATAGATATTGCACGTTATGTAAGAATGTTAGGACATGATTATGAGTAGAAAACATTTATATAGACTAATTTAGGAGTTTGGGGATAGAAGGGTGAATCAACCTTTAAGATGATATACTTTTTATGTCTATATGATCCTATTACCCTAGGTTATTAGCATGCTCACATAGGTGAGTCAACGGACCCTTTTAGTATTAGGTTTACTACTTGACTCGGTGGATTATCACATTTTCTCAAATTATAAAATTGATATTATGCTATTTATATACTATTAGAACTGAGGTTGTGGTTACGTTACCAGTTGGACTATAGGAGAGTATTTTTTATTTATAAAGGATGTGGTTTTAGTTTATGGATACTTAGATGATTATGAATATATTGTTTGAAATTGGTGATATCATGCATAGAATATGCTTCACTCATGCTCACTTAGGGTATGATTCAAACTAAAATCTTGGTTTTATTACTGTTTTCCTAAAATGGGATCTATTCCCAGCTTTCACTTTTAAAATGGATTCTTTCATAATAGGAACCATACCACCTTAAGTATTATTTATGATATTTTGGAACTAAAAAAGATGTTTTAGAAATTTGATTGAGATAAAATCCTGTCCATGGTTTAACCATTACTATTTACTTTGTCCGTGAGAGATTCCAACCTTTTTTTCTACCAAATTATTATAAGTTAGTCTCAGATTTGACCCTGGGAAACATATTTAGAAACTTATAATCCTTTATCCAGGATCTGACACCGTGTATTTATTATATATACATCTTTCCAGTATTGGATGGAGTAGAATTATGATGATGATGATTGGAAATCTTGGATCCGCACCCCTTAGGGTCCCTTAGAATTATATGGGTACTCCTGAACCCCTTAGGGTCCCCTTCATCAAATACCCATCATGGTAGAGAGGAGAGGTCATTGTAGGTCCTGCCTTTAAAAGTCGCCAAGATAGAGGAGTTTTATATACTAGGTATGTTATGGCACTTGGATCGGTTATGGTATTATGGATTTATTTGATTTCATTTACATATGTGCATTGCCTATCACCAGTATGTTGTTTGGTTCTTATATCTATCATTCTTATGGGGAGTTTCAAAGGTATAGTGTAACGCTCCGCATTTTGGGCTAGAATAAAAACCATGATTTCGATGCATTGCTAATCCCGAAGCCATAAAATCCTATGCCAATACGGCATGTTAATTATTATGTAGCATGTGAATCAGTTCAAGCTTGAATTTAGACCATAGAGGTCCTTCAACTCAAGGACGAGTTAAAACTATTTTGGTCGACTAAGTTTTAGTGGACGTTGTAAAGTGTGTCAGCTTCCATCGACCATAATTCTCTGTATATGTTGAATTAGGAATCCTACTATGTGTCAAATGATAGGTATTCGAGTTAGCTTTCCAACGATACAAATTTGGCTAAAATCCAACACTCGAGAAAGAAGTTCTGATCTTTCAAAGTGATAAGCGACGCCTAACCAATCTCCCATGGCCACTGAAAAGCATAGGCGATAGCCTAGGCGGTGCCTATGTGAAGATAGGCGATGGGATAGGCGGCGCCTATGTAAGGAATTCTAGAAATTTAAACACTCCGTGTTGAGGAAAAGTGGTCCTTTTCCACCCTTACTTAGCCCTAAAACAAGAGATTTAGTTCCAAGGACCCCAAAATACATATTCTTTCATAAAAAGTGCTCAAGATTCTCCTTAGGGTTTCAAAATAAAAACCCAAATAGTTCAAGATTTGACCGTAGGTTTTCAAAGATAATTATATATTTGGAATCACCAATCCGCAAGCTTCAAGAAACATCTATTACCTTTGGAAATAGAGGTACGTGGGATTATTCAAAAATCTCATGGGTGTAGTCTTTATGAACATGCATGCTTTTAAATGGGGGTTTTCAATCAAATGCTAATATCTTGCTTTCAATATGATTTCTAAGTCATTTTCTTTATGTCTTGGGAATTGTTTGCCTATGTACTCCAATGGTTGAAACCATGCATATGTGATTTGAGATTTTCCATGGAAGTTGATAAATATGAATTATAAATTGTTTTCAAATTCCCATGATAATGTTTCGATACTCCATATTATATTGTGATCAACAAAGGAGAGCATAAATTTGAAATAAATATTGTTCATCATTTGTAAATGATGAAGCACCTTGGTTTTTACATGATTGTGCATATGTGGATTTGATATTGATAACTTGCAAGTCGGGTATAATGATACCCTACAGAATACGATATGCGATTGAATAAGATGAAATTTGAATGCATTGATTTTACATGAGAAAGGTGGATGCCCGAAGAAGGTGTTTGAGACACAAATGGCTCATTGCTGGAAGAACGTGTTAACCGACACGGAATATCGGTACCATGCTTTGTAGTCTTGCATACCTGATATTATATTATCCCAAATTGGGATTATGGTTAGGAGCCATGCTTTGTGGTCTTGTGCACTACCATATTTGATTTGGGTCGAGACACCATGCTTTCTGGTCTTGTGTGTCTCTCCCTTACTTATACTCTAGTCTCAGCGGCAACCGAGGTTTGACAGTTGGTGTAAATTATGTAGGGTATTCCACCTAGCTCAGATTGCATTTCATTATTGTTGAGAAAAACTATTACATTACACCTATGTGTTTTCAAATGATTTAATAAGAAAATTGCTTTATAATGGCTCTGAATTATATTTTGTAAAAATATTAGTTTTTCTTTAATATCTCTGTGTGTCAGTACTTTTGTGCTGACCCTCTCCCCTTTCCAACCTCTCAGGTTCAGAGGCCCAGTCTAAGGGTCAAGAGAATCAGTAGAACTTTCAGACAGAGCTATAGAGATAAGTGGCGAGCCTTCTATGTTTCGAAAGGTCTTATTTCCTGCAGTCTTTTTATCTTATTTTAGTTTTTGGGTCTGCTGGGGCCTTGTCCCAGTTTTCAGATAGACATTATATCAGTCATGTAGTAGAGATTTCGCAGACGGTTTTAGAGATGTTGATTTAGATTGTGAGACACAATTCCCCATTGTCATTTTCATATGATTCTTGACCATGTTTCCGTGATATTGTGTTTCTTCTGCATTACTTTGATCATATGAATTATGTGCATGATTATCAGATAGATAGGGGTATTTTGGGCCTCCATGGTTTGAAATGCTCGTCATGGCCAGGCCCTGGTTCGGGTCATGACATATAGGTTATTAGTGTTGTTTGCTGAGTGTTATGTGCATCAATTAGGTATTATTTGTCTAGACTAGTTGGTTACTATGTAATGTAATTATGGTTAGTTTTTTATAGACTTATTATGGACTTCTACTAAGATTGGATGTATGATTTTGATCCATTTTCATTTTTATGGTATTTTACATTGTGGATAGTGTATTCACGATTAGAAACTCCACTATAGGTCGTGATCATACTTTTGTTAGCCTTCCTACTTGGATGGAATTTCCTGAAGAGGCTAGATTGACTACCATAGGTTGTACCTTTGAGTTAGTCTTGTATAGCTATATGCGTAGACACGCACAGACATATCTAGTTGTGATATTACCTTATATTCGTCTATTCCCACAGTTATTCACATTTTATATGCTTTCCTTACCATTGTATACTACAATATATATATCCTTCTTCTACTGTTTATTTATATGTTGGCTAATGATACATGATATATGATATAATGAATTAGTTCCTGTATACGGCTAGAATAGGATAGTCTATCCTTGATTCCTCTTTGGCCTTATTGTTTTTAGTTTCCAAAATAGTTTCTTGTTGTTTATATTCTTGCTCTATATGTTATTTAAATTTGCATTATATTTCCATCTCAGTCTACAATTGCCTACTGAGTACCATGTGTTTAGTACTCATACTATACATTTGCAACCTGTAGATCATAGTATGGGTTCTCGCAATTAGTGTGTGCCTCGTGCAAAGCAAATATGGATCAAAGATTTTGTGTAAGCTCCTGGCATTTAGAGCATTGCTACTCTCCCTCAAGCGTGTTAAACTAATCTTTATATTAGGTTAATAGATGGGTTGTACCTATATATTTATTTAGTATTTGACTTTGTACTCTTATTATATTAGAAGAACTTGTACAAATTCCACTAGGTTTTGGAAATGCCATATATGTATTATTCTTTTATCCTATTCATTCTACTATTTCCTTTCATTTTTCTTGATATTCTATTACTAATTGTTCCGGACTATAGGTTGGCTTACCTATTGGTGGGTTATAGTTGGTGCCATTATGATGTGAGAAATTGGATCGTAAGAGACTCAAAGAATTTTAAATAAGTATTGGCCCCCCATAATACTTTATATTTTAGGAGTGCTTGTGTTAAATTGACCCTAATTTAATATTATACTGAAACTCAATCTTTTAAGGACACTTCTAACTAAAATCTGTGCTAGGATGTTGTATGACCTTTATACAATTCAAATGCACTCCTACAATAAATCATTGATCATATAATAAATGACGAATGAGGTTCTTATTTCTTTACCACATATATTAGGTTGATACAAAGTTACAATTTGTAGTTATGATTTTTATGAACTCATAATCTAGGGTTCACACCTAATTATGCCTAGTTCTTGAATTGTAGCTGCCTTACAACGTTTTATGATTATGGTTCCTTTTCAAAGAAATAATGAATGAATTCCATGGCTTTAGCTTAGTTATTTTAATACCTGAAGAACTATGCATGTTTTAGTCTCTTTTAATATGACATGACATGTTATGAACACATCATTCTAGAATTCAGTAAATTTAACCTCACTAGTTCCTATATTTAAAAACTATCATTAAAATAATAATTTGTACAATTTCAAGCTCTATTTTTAGACATTATCTTTTAGCTATATTTTAGCAAACAGTATAATATTTTAGGAGCAGTATTTAACATCGAGAAAATATGGTTTCAGTCAATCCAATTCCTAAACTACGTGCCACTATAGATTAAAGGTTCCTCGCCAGTTGAGAGTGTCTTGCTTTATCAAAAATGGGATCATTCACACAAAATTATGGATCGCTACCCTTGAAAAAGTATCGAACACTCTCCTAAAAAGGTTGCAAGTTGGGCTCCATGTCTGCTCAAATGGGCCTTGTCGGTTAAGAAAATATCTCACAAAAATTGTTTTAACATGACCTATGTACTTGACTCACAACTTCATTTTAATTGAGTTATTTCATGAATTAGTCATACTTTATGCCTATAACTTATGATTTACTTTTTTTGTCATTATACTAAAACTTTAATATTATTAACAATATTAGTTTTAGATCTTATGAAAAACTCATACTGTCCCGAATTTTCCATTTTCTAGTTATTTTAGCTCATGATTTATGACTTACTGTTTTCTATAACATATGCCATGAATATTTGCATCCTTGGATTTTTATCTAGTTTTATTTGTTCATGCTTATTTCATTAATCAATTGTTTTAAAGCATGTTTAAAGTTTTAATCATGATTATTGCATATCTCACATGCTCAATAAATTAAAACTCCGGACTGCATACTCTCCTCGCACGACATTGTTTCATAATGTAGGTTTTAGTTCTAGCTCATAGGATTATTGGAAGATGTATCATAGTATCCAACCAATAAGCGATGAGTTCACTTCATTTGAGGACTATAGTATGTTAGTATATTGATTCTTTTTTTCAGTCAGAATGTATTTTTTAGTGGTAGTTGGGGTTATGACCTGACAAACTTATTTCATTATTAGTAGATGCTTCATTGACAGTCAATTAGTGTAATGTATTTTGATCCAATTCACTGTAGCATAATATAAGCTTATGTTAGGAATGAAATCACAAATCGTGTAGCCACCTACCAAACTCTACACTGGATAGGAGAACCCCTACTACCCAACCATTAATAATTGCCAAAACCATTGAAAAAAAACTTTAGCCATAAATAAATGATAAAACTTTTCTAAAATAAAACCGTGTACAAAATACATTATGAAAATTAATTACACAACTTGCCCGAACCTAGTCGAAACAGGTATAAGAGCACATAAAAATTAAAGGATGAATCAAAATACAACATACATGTAAGTGTAGAATGAAGGGTGCAGCTTAAGATTAATTGCTACTGAACCTATAAAAGAACCATGTAACCTATAACATAACTATATTTCTTAAAGGAAATATAGTAGGTTTAGTATCCATACAACCACATTTACTTGTAGATATCATTAGACGACCAAGGTTAGAATTCAAATAATAACAAATAATAATGAAGGAGAGATCACGACAAAATAAATAAATAGATAAATAAATATTACCTATACACATCAGCATTCTTTAGCTCACAACCTTACCACCTTCTCTTTTTATGATAGCCCTATTAATATTCTTTTTAACCGACTAAGTGATTACAACTCCATAGAACTAAAAAGTCTACTCTCCTACACACTAACCTTCACTAAAAAACATATAATGTACCTTTTTTTATGTCAATTCTAACATGTTATTTCCTACTTTCCATAGATAATACCTTAACTCCAACCACCACTTAGACAACAATAATCTCGAAAAAAATAATATAGTATTCGTAGATATAATATACACATAGCAAATAATATTTATAGACAACCAAGATGCAACCCATATAAAATTACTCATGTCAATCACTTACACGTAGGAAATTTATTCAACAATAGTTAAAAGACAACCATGTGGGCCAGTACAGCAATTAATAGATGCATGCAAGGTGTACACACATATTAAGGTCAACAAGGACCCTTAGTTATGCCCTGCAAGGGAAAAGCTTAGTCCATGGACCTTAACAACATAGTATATGATAAAAATAATTGTGTGGACATGACACCTAATAAAAATAACAATGTCATTCTAACACCCAATCAAAATAACAATTTGAACATGACACCTGATCTAAATAACTGTGTTGACTTAACCCCAGACCCAAATAAATATGTGTGTCGGTGTGATACCCTATCATAATATCATCTCACTATAATATCAATAAAATTCTTATTGCATAATGACAATCAATGATAACAAGTAATTCTTAAAGGCAAGTCACAAACATTTAACACAAATATCATAACAGAGTTAATTTAATTTGATAACTATATTTAACTTAACCATATATGCCAAGCCATCAAGGATCATTTCAAACCAATTATTAACTATACTTATCCTAATCCCCACATCTATATAAGAATGCTATAATATACCTTTTTTCCACTTTTTTGTACTAATATCAATCCTAGTATATGTGACTAACACCTAGTTTGATCCACATACAACCTTCATTTATTGTTCTTAACACCACCCTAACCATCCTTCAATCTACAAAATACTCTCTCCATATTAAACTTTATTCTACTTACCTACCTTATATTTGACTTGAAACTCATGCAAGCAAATTGCCCTTCTAATCAACTGACTTTTCTAACAAACCTATAGCAAGGCTCATCTACCGACCTACCTCAAATCCATAACATTATTATAAATTTCCAACTCCAAAGGTTTAGCATAGTTCATTAACTCAACATACATCACTACTTTTATCAGTTATTTATCTTAATCATGAAGTATCCCATCCAATCTATAAATAATATATGCGTCCAACCTGATCTACAACAATTAAACCATAACCTACCTTGATAATGAGTTTTTTTTTGCTATAAAGCATGAACAGACTTTTCTCATAGGCCTTTTCTATCCAATCTATTGAAATCTCCTTAAGGAATTCTTGGAAATCACCTTTCCAGAGCTTAGCTCCTAAATCCTTTACGTTGGAAGCCTAGGGCTTATTAGCAGTGTTTTTTGATGAGACAAATAAAATAAGAGGTCAAAAAAGGCTCAAAATGTATTTTTAATTGAATTATTTATCTGAAGCAATTTTTAACATAATAGGAAACTGGATCATTAAAATAAAATCAAATATACCTACCATTCATTCTCGAATGGGCAGAAAAATTAGTATGGGGAGTTTATAGCTTGAGTCTCAAAATCAAAGCATACACAATAGTAAGAATTTTACATGACTTCCTACCTCTATTGATTAATTTGATAACACCTTACTGGATTACCCTTATTAAAATTAATACAATATTACCCAACCAGTCTGTTCATCACCAGTCACTATGATGTAAACAAGACTTATGATCGCTATAAACAATGGGATATAACTCATAATATGATATATGTAATGGGTTATGTAAGAATACCTTGAACACCACATAATATTATGATGCACGAGTATTCAGAATAAAATGGAACCTTAACTTACCCATACTCATTGTGATGGGTCTGTAGTTTCAAAAAAAAAAATTGGGATTCATCTCTCAAACTCTATAAAATCAATATATTGGCATCAATGCTAAGGTAATTATTCATCCCAATTTTATTACTTACACATTTATTATTGTAAAATTGAAGAAATTAGGATTGACATTGGTTTTTCAGAAATATTTTGGTGCTTTCACCTATTTGAATTAATTTACAAGCACGTTAGGATATTTTATGCTCTCAATGCTCCTAAAACATTCTAGGAATAGCATTCACCATGTTTATGGTGAGTTTTAGGCTAGAAATAGGTACAAGAGAAAGAGTTAGCTTTCTCAATTATCAAAGTAACCAGGGCTTAATTGGTTGTATTCACTCCCTATTTAGTGTAAAAGAGTTCAATAGTACTCTACCAAGCTCAATCTATCTATAAAATTCAAAAGTTTTATGAGAGATTTAGGAATCCAATATTGTAATAGTCGGGAATAGTTGGGGAAAATGGCATCACTAAAGCTATGACAATGACATATCATATCCGAATGTGTGTTGTAAAATGGGCAAGATGCAAGGGTTTACATATTTTATGCCTCCTCTTAGGCTTCTATAATAGGATTCATGCCAGTAAAACTTGCTCGCTATAGCGTAAATATTCCTACTTTAAAGAGAGTCAAAGTTGGTTAATCGAGCCATGGTGATGACGCTTTAGCAGGTATTGTCCCACTATATCAGGATTAGTATTTCTTGATGAAAAATATTACCCAACAATGTTATTTTCATTCTACATTCATAAAATGGCCGGGAGAGGAAATTTTGGGTGATTCCTAATAATTTTTCACCAATTATCACAACCCATTTTCATAAGTCATGGTGGAGCCTACTATAACCCACCAGTAAGGAAGCTAAACTTGTTGTTCGAAATGGCTAGTAACGGACTACCCAAAGAGATAAAGGAAAGAATGCAAAATAGATGTAATCAAATGATAAATACATAATATATTCTCAAATTCTAGTGGTATCAATACAAGAGCTTCTAATATAATAAGAGTAAAAAATAAAATATCAAGGGAATTACACTGTTACAACTCATCTTTGAATACAATATAAAGACTAGTATAGTACATAAGATGGAGAAAAGTAATTCTACAAATGTTAGGTTCTCACTCTATGTCTCCAAATCGTGGCTTCTCCGCACAATGCACACATCAATGATGATAACCCGTACAATGATCTGCAGGCTACAAAAGTGTAGTATGAGTACCAAACACGTGGTACTCAGTAGGAAACTACAAACTGAGCTACAAATATAATATTGATATCTATAAAATATAATATGAATGAAACTACACCCAAATGTCCAGAATCACATTTAAAAACTAGTAAGATAGTGAGGGAAACTACTCTACTCTTAGTGACGAAACTAGCATAATAAGGCTAATGATGTATCAAGGATAAACTATCCTATTCCAGCCATACTCAAAAATCTCAATACTATATTGTATATCCCTTGCCTATATATGAATGAAGAGCAAAATAAGGATATATATCATAATATTCAAGGACAAGGAACAAATATACAATCTAAACAAATGAAAGGAGGTATATACGGTTATACAATAGCTAGATATGGCTAGATATACATATATATGTATATACATAAACAAGGTCAACTCAAAGAATAACCTATGTCATTAGACTACCATTTTAAGACCTCCTAATCGTAGCAGGAACTAGTACTTGTAATGCCCCAAATCTATACCCTGGATGCTACACGGTGCTTACGATCCTGAAGGACTACAAACTAACCCATGACTGATATCTTCTATGAGCACTAGATAATAATACTAAAATAAATACAGAAATAGGCTGAAATGCCATAAGGTTCAAAATCTAAAATACTGATAAAATGTAACATCTGAAATAACCATCCATAAAACTAAATACTATCTGAAAAATCTAGTCTGAAAAGCCTCTAATATGAACTGTCTAAAGGTGGAGTTGATGGGATAATCCCCTAACTAACTCCAATTACTGAACTATTGATAAAATGAAATACTAAAATAAAAGGCTATCCTCGATAGAGGAGGACTCACTACTAAATCTGTGACTACTGACTGGATCTGTCTAAGTGTGATCGGGAACCTAAGCGTCTGAACCTATGATATGAGATATCATAGCCCAAAGAAATAATATGTATTAGTACGTGGAATGTACTAGTATTCTAGATGAGGTAAGGATGAATGCAAGGGTTCATATGCATGAACAATAACTAACTAAATGATATAGAGTAACTAAATTTGAGAGTACATAAATAACTGAAACTACTAGCAATACTGGGTATGTAATCTGTATATGTAGATATACTATAACTGAGCTTTTCTAAAGCTAAGTACTAAGTTTTGATATGGAGTAACTAATAATTTGTGATTACTTATACTGATTGACTGTAGTTAACAATCCTGACACTGTAAAACTGAACTAAGTTCTATACTGAAGACTAAAACTGTTACTAAAATTTTGGGAGGTAATCATCTAACCGATATGCCCCAAATAAGATAAGATAACTGATATGGGTTACGATCTATAACCCTAATTAAAAGGGTTCTAATACCATACCGTGGGTACTAACATCTATTGTAAAGTCAGTCCTATCTAACGGGTGACCCCTGAGATCAGTCCTAAACTAGCGGGTGATCCCTGAGTATATCAGTCCTATCTAATGGGTAACATCTCATAACCTATGTTGTCTGTGTAGTTCTGGAACTTAGGGATTGTATCTAGGGACCCAGTCCTAACTAACAGGTGAGACCCCATCCCTAGGATCCCTCGGAGCTGGATCCTACTCCCAACTGAAAGACACTGAACTGAGTATACTGAAATAGACTCAACTGATATAGAGTTTACTGAGTTTTCTTGAGTTTTGTAATTAACTGAGTTCTACTGATCGTGACATCAATGATTCTATTTGTAACTGACACTGGCTCAAGGTAAACAACTAAATTATCGGGTACTAAATACCTCCAGGACTTGATAGCATGAAAAGTAAAGCAAAGCATAATCTTGAATAACATAATAATGTTCACTTGGTCATAATTCATCTATAGAGACATTTTATCAAACACTTGTAATGCATTAACTTGTACATGAATGGGGAATACATGTTACATGCTATAATGGCATTATTTCATTCTCATAGACAATTTATCAAACACATTAAGGGCGTTCTTGTTTTACTAAATCATAAACACTTAGGGTAAACATGGTTATAACAATTAACTTGTAAATTAAAAGGTTTATCAAGAATATCATGTAAATCAACTCATACTAGGAACAATTCTTGAAACTTGAAATTTAAATCATGGTAACACATAAACATGGCTATTATAATGCCCAAACTTATAAATTCATGGATTATAACATAAGGATTACTCAATTCAATATACATGCTATTTGATTTCATGGAATCCACCATTAATCATTGATTTAAAACTCAATAAATATAAAAACATAAATGCAGTCAAATGTCATACATGTAAATCATGAATCATGAATCTTGAAATTTTAAAAATGGATTCTTGGACTCTATGGGTGAAAGAGACCCATAGATGAACACCTAACATACCTTAATTTGTGAGTTTCTTGAAGTTCTTGGTGAATCCTTAAACTATGTGCTTGATCTCTTGACCTAGGCTTTTTTCCTCTTTAGAGAAAATGGTTTAATTTGGGGGAAAATTGGGTGAATAGTGAAGTAACTAGGTTAATTAAAGGTGAATTTCGTGTTAAATAATAACTGAGGTGAAGTGCAAAAGACTTTAATTCCCTCAGATTTAAAACTCGGAATTACTGAAAATTTCTTATTTTGGCACCCGACGCGATGCGGTGCTATCATTCCATGTCATTGGAAAATAGACAACTGGGAACTGAACTGGTGGTGCGACGCGGAGCTATCATTGTGTCTTGTTGGATGTGATCTTTGGTCCTTGGCGCGACATGGTGGAATCATGTTGTCTCACTAGAAATTCATAATTGTGAACTGGGTCTATAGCACAACATAACAATATCACAAAGCAGCACTAGAATCGACAATTAACATTTGGTCATGCTCCGCTATGCGCTGATGGCTCAGGTGGCATACTGTCTTACTAAAATGGCTCTAACTCTTCTCCCACATGTCGGATTTGGGAAGACTTTATACCGTTGGAAAGTTAATTGAATTTCCTAAGCAATTGCAGGCTCTAAACTGAAATATACTGCATATTTCAAAATTTTTGTATGGGATTACTCATGTACTAAGACTTAAAATTAAGCTAGGGAAATTAGGTGTATTACAATATCTCCCTCTTGGGAACATTCATCCTTGAATGAGACTGATTAAGCTGAGAAACATGACAGACCACGTCTATACACTAAACATGCAAAATTAAAATCTAACTACATGACTAAACTACTGACAAACCGAGTTTCTATACAGAATATGCATATCTGATGCATGAGTACATGACTGAACTGATTCATGAATACGTGACCGAATGTGCAATGGTAATGGAGTACCAAGATTATAACTGTAACTGAACATGGAGTTGGGTATAGCTAAGAAAAACTATTACCTTAAGCGGAGAATACTGATGAACCTGAGATTATTTACCGAACATGTATGAATGGGAACTTGAGGGAAATACTAAGCCTGAAACATAATACATGTGCTGAATATATGAACTGAACTAATTCCTTGAATACATGCCATAACTTGGGAATGGTCATATGAATGAGACTAGAATGAGAGGGTCAACTTATGAGTACCCGTTATCCCTAATAGGATTTATGATGTGAAGAGAGAATATAAGGTTTAGAACATAAAAGCTCAGGGATTATAGTACATCTCCTCCTTGGGATACTATGTCTCTAGAGATTGCTGACTTGGCTGAGATACTAAGGAAAGGCATGAGACGATGCATAAGGCACCTACGAACTTAATCATGACTAAACATCTGGGATCTGAAACTGAGGCATGATACATAAACTGGGTTGAACTCATAACTAGTAGGATGTTCCATTTTGGGATAGGAAGACTACATGGAAAGATAGGAAACCACTAAAATTTGTCCGCCTAACTGCTAAACTGAATTGCTGGCTTTACGAACTAACTTATACTGAAAACTTATACTCAATTTGGAGTATTTTTGAGACACTCTTTCTATAAGGTTCTAATGACTTTAGGGAGTAAGGAACCCTGGTATGGTTTGAATAAGATAACTCAATAATATGGGCATTGATAATCCTACCTACTGAAGTATGAGCTGAACTAAATTTTCCTGCTAAGTTCAAGCCTACTCAAATCTCCGAAATACATTTGGCCACTTACACATCAACATGGAATTCAAGCCTATCTTCATAACTAAAACCTCTGGTAAAACAAGCGTATAATAATCTTTTCTTAACATGAAACATTTGTTGTCTCTTATCTAAGCAACTGCTCATCACTATATTTTTTCATAAGAAGAGTTCACAGAAGGTTAAAACATGAGGACCTAAAGCATGAATGGACACTCTACCAAACTTTGACATTTAACTGAATCCTAAGGAAAAGAATATCAATATCTTGGATTTATCAAGAGGTCTAAACTGAGGATATACATGAAGAAATCTAAATTTGGCTGATGAATTAGGAGCGTAGCATAAGTCATTGGAACTTAGCATACTATATGGTATGAGTACCTAAGTCATGAGCTGTATGAGCTGATTTGGAGTTTCTGTTGTCGTGGAACATGATTCGTTATACTAAGTGAACTGGGACTCGTTATACTAGGAACTGTAAGCGTACTTGATTTTCAATAACATGGTTGAATATGAGCTAAGATCATAGAGCTAACATGTAAGGTATGAGTACTGACATTACTAACATTACTGATATTAGTACTAAAATTTGAAAGCCTGACTTAGTTACTTGTTCTACCATATCCCCCTTAGCTTTGAGCCACCATTCTAAAGTTGTGAACCACTTAATCAATAATTCTAAACTGAGTTGTCACCACTTTACTCTAAAGTTGGGGGTAGACATTGAGAAGGGCTCTGCTAATATTTTGGGTCTCACAGCAAAGTTAACGGCTACATAAAGGTTACAAAGAAAGTAAAGTCTCAGGATCAAATAAGGAATAAACATAAAAATGAAAGACTTATAATGTACCTGTAACTATATTAGGAAAACTTTCTTGATATATGGAGAGATTGGAGTACATAAAATTTTTTCTGGTGTTGACCACTAGTGGTACTAAAAATGGTGCCCTACTAAGTTGGGCGATCGGATGGGACTGGAGAATAGTTGAACTGACCCTTTTGACACAAATTTTTTCCTCTCTGAGCCAATACTCTACACTCCCACATCTTGTGTCCTGGATTACCATATCTAAAATACATATCGCTGCCTGATCTACACACACCTAGGTGATTCTTACCACATTCTTCGAAAAGCAGATATGTACGACCACTGCTCACTCTACCTTGGGATGTGGAGCCTAGTGCCCCATCTCGACTGTCATTGTTGAACCTTGGTACTGGTGCACTAGCTGAGGATGGAGCTGGAACTAAAAATTTAGGAAGAATCTGGGAACGGTTACTGCCTTCTAACTTAGGCTAAGCAAAACTAAAAGTACTCATTTTGGCTCTCTTATTCTCTCTCTTCTTCTTCTTAAGCTTCTGCTACTCAATATGTTAAGCATGGACCATAAGCCTAGATATGTCCATCTCTTTAATCAATATCACTCTTCTGCACTCCTTAACCACACTATATGACACCCCAGATATGAACTTTCTTATTCTGGACCTATTGTCTACTACTTTATGGACAACATACATGGATAATTGAGTAAACTTAAGGGAATGCTCTTTCACACTCATACTTCCTTGCTTGAGGTTGATGAACTCTAACACATTAGTGTCTCTCAACTCTAAGGGAAAGAATCTATCTAGAAAGGCACTAGCAAACTCTTCCCATTCTATAGGCTCTACATGTGTGCCCCTGTCTACCGCCACTACTTAAACCGCATATGTGCTACATCTTGTAGCTGATAGGAAGATAACTCAACACTCTCACTAGAAGGCATTTCCATGATATTTGTGATTTTTTAAACCTGATTAAGGAACTTCTATGGATACTTTTCTAACTTATATCCTGGCGCACCCCATGGGGAAACACTGGGTCTGATGAATCCCTTATCTAAGAGATCCTTCAACTAATCTTTTAGTTCCTTGAGTTCTGCTAGTGCCATTCTGTATGGTGGAATAGAAATAGGTTGAGCATCTGGAAGAAGTTCTATGCCGAAGTCTATTTCCCTTTCGGGAGGAATGCCTGGAAGATCTTCGGGAAAGACATCTGAGTATTCATTAACAACAGGGACTATTTCGAGGCTGGGAGATTCAGAACTAGAATATTTAACATGCATAAGATGATACACACACCCCTTAGAAATCATTTTCCTTGCTCGAAGGTAGGAAACAAGTTGATCCCTAAATGCTGAAATGCTACCCTTCCACTCTAGGACGGGCTTATTCAGGAACTGAAACTAAACTATCCTATTTCTGCAGTCGACTGTGGCATAGCA
The DNA here is from genome assembly GCF_002878395.1 of Capsicum annuum. Classification (NCBI taxonomy): domain Eukaryota; kingdom Viridiplantae; phylum Streptophyta; class Magnoliopsida; order Solanales; family Solanaceae; genus Capsicum; species Capsicum annuum. The sequence continues at coordinate 90,024,498 of NC_061113.1, forward strand.
GGAATGAAGCCAATCAATGCTGATAATGATATCAAAATCAGTCATCTCTAACTCCACTAAATCTGCTGACATGGATTTATGGGATATCATAACCAGGCAGTTCCTGTATACCCGCTGGGCTATGATTGTTTTACCCATAGGGGTAGAGACTGAGAAGGGCTCTGCTAGAACTTTGGGACTGATTCTAAAGTCTCCTGCTATGTATGGAGTAACAAAAGACAAAGATGCACCTGGGTCTAGCAAAGCATAAACATAAACATGAAAAATCTTTAACGTACTAGTAACGACATTAGGAGAATTTTCCTGATCTTGTCGGGACTGAAGAGCATAGAGTCTGTTTGGGCGTTGCCTACTGGTAGCACTAGAAATGGCACCCTGCTGATTTGGGCGATTGGACTGAGCTATAGAATAATTTTGTTGACCCTAAAAACTTGACTGTAGACACTCTCTAATCCTGTGGCCTGCCTTGCTACAACCAAAACAGCATCACTACTGGCTCTGCAAATTCCCTTGTGGTTAATACCACAAGTCTGACAAAGGGGATTCATTCGGGCACTGCTAACACTGCCCTAAGATTTAGAGCCTGGTTTTTTTTCTAGTGACGTCTCCAAACTTCGGCACTGGGGCGCTGGCAGAGGAAGGAATTGGAACGGCTAACTTGGAGCAAAACTGTGAACGGTTTTCTCCATCTGACTTGGGGTGAAGTAAGTTGAAATTACCTGACCTTGCTCTCTTGTTCTGCCTCTCCCTAGTCTTAAATTTCTGCTCTTCTACTTGATGGGCACGGATCATGAGTCTGGCTAAGGTCATATCACCGATCAGCATCGCAGACCTACACTCATTTACCATGCTATCATTGACCCCTGACACGAACTTTCTTATTTTAGCTCTAATGTCTGCAACCACATGAGGAGCAGCTCTAATGTCTGCAACCACATGAGGAGCATACCTGGCTAGTTGAGTAACTCTGAGAGAATACTCCCTAACCATCATATTCCCCTGCCTGAGGTTGATGAACTCAAGAACTTTGGCTTCTCTCAGCTCTTGGGAAAAGTATCTGTTTAAGAAGGACGTGACAAATTCCTCCCACTCGATAGGGCCTGTATCATCTTACCTCTCAGACTTCTACTATTTGTACCAATCATGAGCAACATCCTATAACTGGTGTGTGGCTAACTCAGCACTCTCAATAGAAGTAACACCCACGATGTCAATGACCTTCTGGACTTGGTCAATGAACTCCTGAGGGTCCTCATCATACTTAGACCCATGGAAAGATGGAGGGTTTATCCGAGTGAAGTCCCAAACCATAGCTTCTTTAGGAGTGGCCACTGGATTGGCCAGAATGACTGGTGGCCGTTCATTCTCTGGAGCCATTGACTGAGCAAGTGTGATAAATGCGGCTCTAAACTCTGCATGGGAAACATGTTCGCCCAAAGGATCTTTAGGTTGAGAAGCTGGATGGTTTCATCTCTTTGGGGCCATGGTCTGAAATAAGAGATGGATGGATTAGATAGAGAGTTTAACTTGTGATTATGCTTACTAGCATGACATGAATAATAAAGAAAGGGGACTGTTCCTAAAACATCTTATAGCCTCCCGCACATAAATATGGTGCGCAAGACATCCATGTACAAGACTCTACTAGATGTGGCTTTCAGACTTCCTAGGACTCTATTGAACCTTAGGCTCTGATACCAAGTTTGTAACACCCCGATTTGCTAAACCAAAATGCTACACGGTGCTCATGACCTCGAGGGACCACAAGCTAACCCATGATTGATATCTGTACCTGTATACTGCAAATCATAATATAATAATGCAGAATACATGGAACTGTAAGGCCATAAGTTTCAATTAAATACAATTATGTGGGCAAAAATACCCAAAACAACTAAATCTGAATGTAAATCTGAAAGTAAATCCAAAAGCCTCTAAACTGTCTGAATAAGGAGTTGAAGGAACATGTCTCCAACTAACTCTGTAAAATTGAACTGAAGGAATAAATGAATCAAATAATATTATCCTCAAATCAATGAGGACTCACTGTTTCTCTGCGACAGGAACGCTACCGCTACTGCTGGCCTGGAGCTCGTGTCTCGGAACCTATGGTGTAACATGAAAAGAAAGCACCATAGCGCAAATACGTCAGTACAACTGGAGTACTGAGTATATGAGGAAGGTAGGCTGAACATAAAGGGTTTTATGCATGAACAACACTGACTGACTAATATGAACGTGGTAGTGCAAACACATATATATAGAAACTGGGACTGTGAAGACATGATAGCATGACCTATAAGCTAATACCTGGTTTACTGATAACTATCATGACTGATAGTGAAACTGATAACATGGACGACTGTATCTGACAGTCCTATATATACTGAAATTTGAAGAATGCTCTAAGTTCTTTTACTGAGACTATTACTAAAACTGATAACATGGATGACTATATCTGACAATACTGTATATACTGAAATCTAAAGAATACCCTGAGTTCTTTTACTGAGACTAATACTGAAATTGTGGGATGTATTATTTAACCGACATGCCCCGTGTATGCCGTTATGGCTAAGCTGGGGTCCAATCTCTGCCCCGACTAGAGGGGTATCAATACCGCGCCACTGATAAGGATAACTGTGAGTTACCCTTATCTGGCGGGTACTCAATGAGAACGATAGGAACACTAAACTGATAGGTTAAGCCACCTCATCAACCCTAAGCTGACGGGTTAAGATGTCTCAACCTACGCTGGCTACGTAGTTCTGGAACACAAGGATTGCTACTAAGAATCACACCCTGAACTGGCAGGTGAGTTTCCATCCTTGGGTTCACTCGGTGTTAACCCCTACTCCCATCTAGAGGGACACTGAACAGAATAACTAAGTTGAACTGAATAACTGAACTGAATCGATTAGCTAAACTGATACTGATTAACTGGACTGATACTAGTGGTATTGTTTAGCAGAGCTAAACTAAGTTTACTGGATTCCAATGACTGATAAAATGTTACTGATATCTAACAACTGACTCAGATCATTCATTTTTCCTGAGTCACATGACTGACTGAAGTCTATGGAATCATAGGTTGATTTTGGATATCGTGAAACATGACATAGATCTAGGCACACAGCTATAGTTTTTGGGTACAATTACCCCCAGGACTTGATGGAAGGAAAATGACACACATAACTGACTTGATCATAAGAGTAGAGTCCAGAATATATAATATTATAAGTAGGGATCTCATACTAAGCATGGTTATCAACAATGTATTGCATGAAAAGTATTTCATATCACATGAAAGTACTTGCACAATCTTAATATCATGTTCAATACATAATCATATTTGCAACACGTACTAATAGCATAGAAGTTCATGTGGATTGGATGGTTATCATGCATCTTGCTCATAAGTAGGATTTGCAAGTAAACATAGCATAATCTCATAAGAATAGTTCATGAGTATTCCAACAACATTACAAGGCACACTATCTTTCTTGCACACGAATAATACTGGTGCACCCCATAGGGAAACGCATGGTCTGATGAAGCCCTTATCTAAGAGATCCTTCAACTGATCTTTCAGTTCCTTGAGTTCTGCTGGTGCCATTCTATATGGCGGAATAGAAATAGGTTGAGCATCCAGAAGAAAGTCTATGCCGAATTCTATTTCCCTTTCAGGAGGAATGCCTAGAAGATCTTTGGGAAAGGCATCTGAGTATTCATTAACAACAGGGACTATTTTGAGGCTGGGAGATTCAAAACTAGAATCTTTAATATGCATAAGATGACGCACCCCCCCTTAGAAATCATTTTCCTTGCCTGAAGGTAGGAAACAAGTTGAACTCTGAATGCTGAAATGCTACCCTTCCACTCTAGGATGGACTCATTCGGGAACTAAAACTAAACTATCCTATTTCTGCAGTCGACTGTGGCATAGCAGGAATGAAGCCAATCCATGCCGAGAATGACATCAAAATCAGTCATCTCTAACTCTACTAAATCTACTGATATGGATTTCTGAGATATCATAACTGGGCAGTTCTTGTATACCTGCCGGGTTATGATAGTTTTACCCACTGGGGTAGAGACTGAGAAGGGCTCTGCTAGAATTGTAAGATTGATTCTGAAATCGCCTGCTATGTATGGAGTAATAAAAGATAAAGATGCACCTGGGTCTAGCAAATCATAAGCATGAACATGGAAAATCTGTAATATACCAGTAACAACATGAGGAGAATTTTCCTGATCTTGTCGGGACTGAAGAGCATAGAGTCTGTTTGGCGTTACCCACTGATAGCACTAGAAATAGCACCCTTCTAATTCAGGCAACTGGACTAGGTATAGAATGATTTTGCCGACCCTAAAAACTTAACTGCAGACACTCCCTAATCCTGTGGCCTGGCTTTCCACAACCAAAAGAGACATCACTACCATCTCTGCAAATGCCCTTGTGGTTCTTACCATAAGTCTGACAAAGGGGATTCGTTCAGGCACTGCTAACACTACCCTGAGATTTAGAGCCTAGCGCTTTGTTTCTATTGCCATCTCTAAAATTCAGCACCAGAGCGCTGGAAGAGGAAGGAACTGGAATGGCTGACTTGGATCGAAACTGTGAACGGTTTCCTCCATCTGACTTGGGGTGAGCAAAGTTGAAATTACCTGACCTTCCTCTCTTGTTCTGCCTCTCCCTAGTCTTAAACTTCTGCTCTTCTACTTGCTGGGCATGGGTCATGAGTCTGGCTAAGGTCATATCACCGATCAGCATTGCAGACCTATACTTATTTACCACGCTATCGTTGACCCCTGACACGAACTTGCTCTTGTTAACTCTATTTTCTGCAACCACAAAAGGAGCATACCTGGCTAGCTGAGTAAATCTGAGAGAATACTCCCTAACTGTCATATTCTCCTGCCTAAGGTTAATGAACTCAAGAACTTTGGCTTTCTTCAGATCTTGGGGAAAGAATCTGTTTAAGAAGGACGTGACAAATTCCTCCCACTCGATAGGGCCTGTATCATCTAACCTCTCAAACTTTCACTATTTATACTAATCATGAGCAACATCCTGTAACTGGTAGGTGGCTAACTCAGCACTCTCAATAGAATTAACACCCATGATGTCAATGACCTTCTAGACTTGGTCAATAAACTTTGAGGGTCCTCATCAGACTTAGACCCACAAAAAGATGGAGGGTTCATCCGGGTGAAGTACCGAACCCTAGCTGCTTTGGGAGTGGCCATTGGATTAGCCGGAATGACTGGTGGTCGTTTATTCTGTGCAGCCATGGACTGAGCAAGTTTGGTAAATACAACTCTAAACTCCGCATGGAAAACATGTTCGCCTAAAGGATCTTCGGGCGGAGGAGCTGGCTGGTTTCTTCTCTTTGGGCCATAGTCTAGAATAAGAGAAGGATCGATTAGACTGAGAGTTTAACTTGTGATTATGCTCACTAGCATGACATGAATAATGAAGAAAGTGGGCTATTCCTAAAACATCTTATAGCCTCCATCACATAAATGTGGCGCGCAGCACATCCATATACAAGACTCTACTAGATATGGCTTTCAGACTTCCTAGGACTCTATTGAACCTTAGGCTCTAATACCAAGTTTGTAATACCCCAATTTGCTGAATCAGAATGCTACACAGTGCTTATGACCCTGAGGGACCATAAGCTAACCCATGACTGATATCTGTACCTGTATACTGCAAATCATAATATAATAATATGGAATACATGGAACTGTAAGGCCATAAGGTACAACTGAATACAATCATATGGGCAAAAATACCCAAAATAACTAAATCTGAAAGTAAATTTGAAAGCCTCTAAACTGTCTGAATAAGGAGTTGAAGGAACATGTCTCCAACTAACTCCATAAAATTGAACTGAAGGAATAAATGAATCAAATCATATTGTCCTAAAATTAATGAGGACTCACTATGTCTCTGCGACTAGAATGCTACCGCTACTGCTGGGCTGGAGCTCGAGTCTCGAAACTTATGGTGTAACATTAAAAGAAAGCACCATAGCGCAAATGCGTCAGTACAATTGGAGTACTGAGTATACGATGAAGGTAGGCTGAACATAAAGGGTTTCATTCAAGAACAACACTGACTGACTAATATCAATGTGGGAGTGCAAACACACAAATATAGAAACTAGGACCGTGAATACGTGATATCATGACCTGTAAGCTAATGCATGGTTTACTGATAACAGTTATGACTAATACTGAAACTGATAACATGGACAACTGTATCTGACAGTCCTGTATAGACTAAAATATGAAGAACGCTCTAAGTTCTTTTACTGAAACTTTACTAAAAATGATAACATGGATGACTGTATCTAACAGTCCTGTATATACTAAAATCTGAAGAATGCCCTGAGTTCTTTTACTGAGACTGATACTAAAACTACGGGAAGTAGTGTTTAACCAACATGCCCCGTGTATGCCGTTGTGGATAAGCCGGGGTCCAATCTCTGCCCCAACTGGAGGGGTGTCAATACTGTGCTACTGGTAAGGATAGTTGTGAGTGACCCTTATCTGGCAGTACTCAATGAGAACGGTGGGAACCCTAAACTGATGGGTTCAGCTACCTCATCAACCCTAAGCTGATGAGTTAAGATGTCTCAACCTACGTTGGCTACGGAGTTCTGGAACAAATGGATTGCTACAAAGAATCACACTCTGAACTGGCGGGTAAGTTCCCATCCTTGGGTTCACTTGGTGCTAACCTCTACTCCTATATGGAGGGATATTGAATTGAATAACAAAGCTAAGCTGAATAATTAAACTGAACTAATTAGCTGAACTAATACTGATTAACTGGACTGATACTAGTGGTATTATTTAGCAAAGCTAAACTAAGTTTACTAGATTCCAATGACTAACGAAATGTTACTGATATCTGACAACTGACTAAGATCATTCATTTTTCCTGAGTCACATAACTGACTGAAGTCTATGGAATCATAGCTTGAGTTTGGATATCATGAAACATGACATGGATCTAGGCACACAGCTATAGTTTTTGGGTACAAGTACCTCCAGGACTTGACGAAAGAAAACTGACACACATGACTGACTTGATCATAAGAGTAGAGTCCATAATATATAATATCATAAGTAGAGATCTCATACTAAGCATAGTTATCAACAATGTATTGCATGGAAAGGATTTCATATCACATGGAAGTACTTGCACAATCTTAATATCATGTTCATTGCATAACCATATTGGCAACACGTACTAATAGCATGGAAGTTCATGTGGATTGCATGGTTATCAAGTATCTTGTTCCTAAGTAGGATTTGTAAGTAAACATAGCATAATCTCATAAGAATAGTTTATGAGTATTCCAACAACATTTACAAGGTACATTATCCACATAGAAGTCATTGGAACGTAAGGGCATATCATGAATCCTTCACTTAGTCACAATTTAGCTATATTGCATGATTTCTAGTTCCTTAGGCATTTTATCAAATACCTTACATGCACATCTTAAGCATAGGTGAATTCATCAAATTATACATCATGAACAACAAAAATTTACCTGTTTCCAACTCATATGATATCATGAATTCACAAAAACATATAAAGATTCCATCTTGGGAATCACCTAATATCAATAACATGATCATCAACACTCAACAATATAGAAATCATACTTTTATAATGAAAAAGAGGAAAAACAATCAAGCATCAACATGGGTATGATCATATCACCACAATCAACCAAGATTTTGTATTTTAAAGATTGATTCTTGAACTTTATGAAGGAATTAAATCCATAGATGAACACTACGCATACCTTAGAAGGAAGATTCTTGATGATTGACGGAGGAATTTCCTTGAAATCGGATCTTCAAACTTAATTATGCAACCCTAGTTGTTTTCTCCTTTAGTTCTCTTGGATGATGAGCTTTGAGATGAAAATAGGGTTGCAGTATGTTTAGAAGATATATATTTCGTAGGGTTAAGTTTAGGGACGTGTAAGGAGTATTTAAAGACTTAATTACCTTTAAAATATCTCAAGACGGAGTGTTTTTGACACCTGGAATTGGCTTAGGCGGTGCCCAAGTAATCCCCTATGCTTGGGTTGGGCGGCGCCTAACTAATCGCCTATGCTTAGGTTAGGTGGCGCCTAACCAATCGTCTATGCTTACTGTCTCTCACGAAAATGGGTATAAGTTTTCCCTCGGGTATTGGATTAAGGCAAAATATGTATTGTTGGAAACCTAATTCAATTTTATACAATTTGGTGGGTCTAAATCAGCCAAAATACCACATTCACATCGAGTTATACTCATTCAAAGATGACCCTTGCAAAATCAAATACTAAAACTTGATGGATTCAAAAACTCTCAGCTTGTATTTCCTTAAGAGACTCATATGAACATGCTTAATGGATCATAAGCTATCCTATCACTAGGATATTCATTGTAAGTCATGTACTCAAGTATGAATCACAGGATTAGAAACATGCGGGGTATTACAACACTACACAGTGTTTACAATCCCGAAGGACCACAAGCTAACCCATGACTGATATTTATTGTGAGCACTGGATAATAATACTGAAATAAATATAGAATTACGATGAAATGCCAGAAGGTTCAAAATATAAAATACTGATAAAATGTAGCATCTTAAATAACCATCCGTAAAACTGAATACTATCTGAAAAGCCTCTAATCTGAAGTGTCTGAAAGTGGAGTTGATGGAATAATCCCCCAACTAACTCTAACTACTGAACTACTGATAAACTGAAATATTGAAATAAAAGCCTATCCTCGATAGATGAGGACTCACTACTAAATCTGCGATTATTGACTGGATCTGTCTAAGTGCGATCGGGAAACTGAGCATCCAAACCTATGATATGAGACATTATAGCACAAAAAAAAAGTAAGCGTTAGTACGTGGAATATACTGGTATACTAGATGAGGTAAGGCTAAATGTAAGGGTTCATATGCATGAACAATAACTAACTGAACAATATAGAGAAACTGAATGTGAGAGTACATGAATAGCTGAAGCTACTATCAATACTGGGTATGCAATATGTGCATGTAGATATATTACAACTGAGCTTTTATGAAGCTTAGTATTGATTTTTGATATTGAGTAACTAATAATCTGTGAGTACTGATACTGATAGACTGCATCTGATAGTCCTGACTCTGTAGCACTAAACTAACTTTTATACTCAAGACTAAAACTGAAACTATTATTGTAGGAGTTAATCATCTAACGGATATGCCCCAAATAATATAAGATGACTGAGTTGGGGTCAAATTTGTAACCCCAATTAGAAGGGTGCTAATACCGTGCCACAGGTACTAACATCTTTTGTAGAGTCAGTCCTATCTAACGGGTGACCCCTAAGATCAGTCCTAAACTAGCGGGTGATCCTATCTAACGGGTGACATCTTATAACCTATGCTGGCTACGTAGTTCTTGAACTTAGGGATTATTTCTATGGACCCAGTCCTAACTAATGGGTGAGACCCAATCCCTAGGATCACTTACTGCTAAATCCTACTCCCAACTGAAAGACACTGAACTGGGTCTACTAAACTAGACTGGACTGATACAGAGTTTACTGAGTTTTCTTGAGTTTTGTGATTGACTGAGTTCCACTGATCATGACATGATTGATACTATTTGTAACTGACACTGGCTCTAGGTAAACAACTAAATTATCGGGTATTAAATTCCCCTAGGACTCGATACCATGAAAAGTAAACAAAGCATAATATTGAATAACATAATAATATCTATAGATACATTTTATCAAACACTTGTAATGCATTAATTTGTACATGAATGGGAATAAATGTTAGCATGCTATAATGATATTATTTCATTCTCATAGAAAATTTATCAAACACATGGGAGGCATTCTTATTTTACTAAATCATAAACACTTAAGGTAAACATGGTTATAACAATCAAGTTGCAAATTGAAGGGTTTATCATGAATATCATGTAAATCAACTCATACTAGGAATAATTCTTGAAACTTGGAATTTAAACCATAGATAACACATAAATATGGAAATTACAATGCCCAAACTTGAAAATTCATGGATTATAACATGGGGATTACTCAATTCAATATGCATGCTATTAAATTTCACGGAATCAACCATTAATCATGGATTTAAAACTCAATAAATGTCAAAACATGAATGTTGTCAAATTTCATACATGTAAATCATGAATCATGAATCTTGAAGTTTTAAAATGGATTATTGGACTCTATGGGTAAAAAGGACCCATAGATAAACACCTAACATATGTTAATTTGTGAGTTTCTTAAAGTTCTTAAAGGTGAATTTCGTGTTAAAGGCTGACTGGGGTGAGGGGCAAAAGACTTTAATGCCCTCTGATTTACAACTCAAAATTACTGAAAAATCCCAAATTTAGCACCCGGCGCGATAAAGTGCTATCGCGCTGTCTCATTGGAAAACAGACAACTGGGAACTGGACTGGTGGTGCAATGTGGCATCATCACGGTGTCTTGCTGGATGTGATCTTTGGTCCTTCGCGCGATGCAGTAGGACAGGCATTGTCTCATTGGAAATTGACAATTGTGAACTGCATCTATAGCGCGATGCACCAATATCGTGGAGCAACACTGTAATTGATGATTGTCATTTGGTCACACTCTGCGACGCATTGATGACCTGGGTGGCATACTTTCTTACTAAAATGGCTCTAACTTTTCGCCGGGGTGCTAGATTTGGGCAAACTTTATACCGTTGAAAAGCTAATTGAATTTTCTATACAATGGCAGTCTCGAAACTGAAATATACTAAGTATTTCAAAAATTTTGTATGAGATTACTCATGTACCTAAGACTTAAATTAAGCTAGGGAAATATGGGATATTACAGTACTAGCATACTCAACGTTTCTAATTCATAAGTATAATCATGAGTAATCATGCATACTACTCATATTGTAAGACAGCAGAGGTCAGATTAAACTCTAAATCTTGATACCAAATTAATAACCAATCTATGACAAACTAGCCATAACAATGATCATAATAAGAGAAAAGTCATCGTTTTCACCCCAAACTATACATGAAAAGTCTAGGTCACACCTAAACTATCGTAGTGACCTATTACACACCTAAATTATAAAAAAAGTGAAACTATTACCTCTCCACGATGCCTATTTTAAGGTGCGTTTCTTACACTCATTTTAGGCATGTTCTGCCTTTTAAATAGCAAAAATAAACGGCTAAATCATTAAAAATACAACACTCTTAATTTTCAATGGATCTATTGAACCCTAATTCCTATTTAAGCTAATTTGGGGCTCCAAACTAAGAACCCTAATTCCTAAATTTATCTTTCAAAATCAAAATTGAAGATCATTTGTTTGAAGAATTGGTAACTAAATGTTAACAAAATTATTTTTTTTATTTTTTCAATTGAAAAAATATTAATAAAATTATTTTTTTTATTTATTCATTTTAATATGTGGGTCCCGCCTCTTTCAATTGCTTCTTCTTTACCAAAATCACCATAAAAATATCACCATTGACACCATCATCATCAAACTCAAATCTTTACCACAAGAATTTTAAGAATAAAACAAATCCTTAAATGTAGGAGCCTTTAATTCAATGACCACAAAAGTCTAGTCTAAACATATGATCATCTGAAGAAAAAATTTAGTCATAATTCTCCTACAAAACCAAAAGAAATAGTTCTTATGAGCTTGTCAAGACAAGATATATACAAAATTCATCATTTTTTCTTTCATTCCCTTCCTTTTTTAGTACTTAGTACTATTGTGTGTTTAAGATATGTATAACCATTATTCAGGGCCCAACCAAAATTATCCTTTTTCTACACAGTAGGATTGAACAAACCAAGTTGTAAACTTCCAGAGTAAATTTGAAAGAAAATCATACAAATAGCAACAAACACTTATCAAGATTCTTTTTTTTAAAAATTATCTATAAAGAAAAAGGAACTAGTTGAATTCTTGATTTTGGGGTCTTTCGGAGGAATTGAGGTATGTAAATAGATCATTTGGGTTGAAAAGTTCAAGATTGTACCTGGAAATATAAAAAGATTTAGTTTTGAATGAGATTTTTAAAAAATCAGATCGATTAATCTTCACAAATTCAATGAAGAAATTGGTAATTGTTGGTGGATATTGAAATATTAATGGTTAGTCAAATTGGGAAATTTAAAGTAATTTGGAAGGAATAAAAGTGATAAATGAGAATAAGCTTATGAAGATCCTTGTAATTTTATCCCAAGATATAAAAGTATCGATTGAAAACTTTTACTTTCGTCAGAAAATAAAATTCCGGCGACCTTCACTTTTTTGTTTGCCACTATCTATCTCATGACTCATCCTTATTGAGAAGCCTTTGAATCTTGATTTACTTGACACACTGCTACTGTATTCGGTTGTTGGTGAAGCTCCCTTTTAAAGGTGATGGGAGAGATGAATGGGGTAAGGAAGATGACTTGAAAATTTTTGTTTAAAATATTGTTTGAAATTGTTTTTGACGTGGAAAGTGATCTGAAAAGTGACATAGAGCGAGTGGAGTACACTCCACTCATTGAACTTAGGCATGGGTGTCGCAGAGAGGTAATAGTTCCACTTTTTTATAGTTTAGGTGTCTAATAGGTCACTACTATAGTTTAGGTGTGACCTAGACTTTTTGTGTATAGTTTGGGGTGAAAATGATAACTTTTCCCTCATAATAATGATAATAAGAATATCAATTACATCGCGAGTAATCGGCTAGTCTGGAAAACCAATAGCTAGTTAAGCCTATCACGTACCCCTACTGCCCTAGCTTAAAATGTCCAATAAACATACAATACACCATAAGGAATATCATCACCCATATCTTTGCAACCTGCCATATGGGTGTATAGTTATAGGCAAATACTGGTAATACCAATGCGCATGCAAGGTTGAATATGACAGAATCCATAATACCATAATCAATCTATGTATCATAATATAAATTCAGAATCAAACCAGTGAGTATAATCAATATCATAATATCATCGTCATAACCATCACCGTCATCACCATTACCATTATAATCAATCTCCTTCCATGCCGGGTATATATAATTTCCATACATGGTGCTAGCTGGACTAGAGTAGGTAGATTTACACATAGGCACATCAATATAATTATCCTCCGATCTTGCTGGGAATATCATCATAGTCATCCTTCAACATTGTCAGGTATATAATTAATATCATCATAATCATCAACACATATATATAACATTAATACTAAAAACTATCATCAGGTCTTACACGTAATTTACTCCAACAATACAACATCTTCCTCCTTCCCATACTGCAGATATGTGTATATAGATCCATAATAGGTACACCGACTTACGTCATGGATAAAAAGAGTGTAAATCAATAAATCCATTGCCCGAAGTAAACTTTCGAGACTAAATCACTATAATAATGTAGAAGGGTCGAAATCTCATAAACTGGAGTAATTAGTAGTATCAAATCATAGTTTGGAATTTGTATTGGTCAAATCATTAAAACATCATTCTAAACCTCTTTTACGTATAAGTTATCCATTAAGACAAACAATTATTGTTGTGAAGAAACCTGTGTTTAAGGTGAAAAGTGGGCTTTAAACCTTATTAAGGAAAAATTGCAATAAATCATATTTTAACAAGAATTTCATCCTTTACCGCTTTAATGATCATGAATGTACCAAATCTATGCATGCCATCGCCAGTATTCAAAAAATGGAACCATAAGCATAAATATATATATTGACAAACTAAAACCCAATCCTTTAAAAGGATAAACACTTACCAGATGTCCAACCAATATCATAACATGGCCTTTGGCCCAATAATATGTCCTAAATAATTACAACAACATCATAGTTATAGCCTTAGGTCCACATACGTATCTGGAACACATATCATTAATCATATTTGTAAGTTAACTCATATCTATAAGACATAGAATAACTATGAGGCGTAACATATCTATAAGCTAGAAAGCATATTTATAATCATCTCACGTCTAGGAGGCATCACACGTCTATCAGCCATCTCATATCTAAAGGTTATAAGTCAAATCCATAAGACATCTCACATCTATGAGGCACAGTATCAATAAGTATCTCATATCTAGGAGGCACTATATCAATAAATATCTCACATCTAGGAGGCACTATATCAATAAGTATCTCACATCTAGGAGACAGAATATAACACTAGCCAATAAATCATAACTATGAGACATATCACATCTATAGGAAAAATATCACATCTATGACAAATATCATCTCTACAGGCCTAATATAACATTATGAGAAATATCATCTCTATAGTCCAAATATCATATCTATGAAGAATCTCATCTTTATTGGCCAAATATAACATCTATGAGGAATATCATCTCTATAGGCCAAATAACTCATCTATGACTATATCATGGCCATGGGCAATTAATCATTCTCTGGGGAAATACCATCATGACTCACTATGTCACGAAGTAACCTTACACTATAGGTTTACTAGTTTCAACTATACCTAACATCCACAAATAAGTCCACAAGGGCTAACAAAAGTCTTGGCCTAAGGTGAGCTAGAAGAATACTAATCCTCGAATTCTATATCTATGCAATTTATACTCCAGAGAAGGTAAAGGTATCTAAATTCACTTCTTGATGGTACATATATCATAATCTACTCTAAGATAGGATTCCTACCTAGAAATATGAGCAATTAAGTCAACTTCACCTAAATTATGATTTCAAAATCAATAGAATAGACAAATAAGGTTAATTATACAAACCATGCTTCCAATACTTAAAACACAACCAAAACCAAGTATCATATCATATCCACTCTATGGATTTTTTCAATCTAGGATGGAGGTAATAGGATTCTAAAAGTGTAATAAGCATTTCACTTTATGGGTCAAAACCCTCGTTGAATCCCCCAAACTTCTATAATCAAGACTAGCTCATTCTGCCCATAATTAATCTTAACATTCCCATCCATATGCAATATGTAGCACACATCATCTTAGAAAGAAGAGTAGATAGAAACCAACCTCAAAGCCGAACCACAAATATGTTAATCATCCATAAATTTCCATCTTCATATCCTAAACTATCGTTACTCTATTAAAATTGTAATCTACTCATCAATAAAAGAATAGCTATACCATATTGCAACATTATGCTTCAGCTCTAAAAAATCACTCCCAAATCCCAATATGGGTCCCACTTATGAAAAATGATCTTCTGAGAGCAACCTAATGACCATACATGCTCATGGAATCATAATGCCTAAAAATAGGTGAAAAATAAGATAAATTAGGGCTAAAATAAAGCCCTAAAGCCATTGGGCTTTTGAGCAATATATCAAGAAATTTCACTAAGAAAAAGGTGAATTCCTACATTAAATAAGAGGATAATTACAAAAATAGATGTTGAACAAGCTTCCCAATCACCAGGAAGCTCAAATTTAAAGATATCTCACCCTTTAGGGTTTTTTTCTCTCAAGATATGGGTATAATCTAATTCGCGCCATAAGGGGCCTATTTATACCCTTTCTAGGTACTCAAATATTGCAATTGCAATATGCAAGTGTGTAATTGCTCTACATATCATCAGGAGAAAGTATTGAAATCACAAAAACACTTAGTAAGATCAAACTATCCCTTCTGCAAAGGGTACCGTGATCGCGACCCTTGGTGTGTGATCGCCGGTCTATCATATATCAGTTGACACTTGGCAAAATTTTAAAGTTTCTACCAATGCCTCGAGAAACATTTGAAACCTTATTTATGCAAATGAACTATGTAACCACATACAATTGAACATTTCAAATGCAATGGAAAAGTCGAATTTTCCATCTGAGGTTGTTTTGACCAAATGTGGGTTCCACACCAAAATTTCCACCTTTTCAACTTTCCGACCAATAGGTCAAAATAAGATCGGGTGCCTTATGACCCAAAGCAAGGGCCTTCCTAACCTAAAATTGATATTATTGAGATGCTAGTGTAGTTAGAATTTTAATATAAGGTCATTTACTAGTAGTTTTGGTCCGACAACAAATCCTAACCAGCGAATGTTCCAAAATAGGGCCTACATTCTACGAGCATAACTTATTAAATAACCTCAACAAAGAGAGAACTCTTCCAACTGATTTTGCAACAGTTAACCCTTTTCAACAGCTCACTCACTCCACTTCTAAGAAACCAAAACATCAACCACTAACTGGCCTCCAACTAGACCGATAAGGTTGATGCTTGCAAATCTAAACCAAAACACACTAATATTATCTCAATACATGCACATATCAACAAAGGCTCATCCAAACAAAAACTAACACATGACATGAGTCATACCACCAACTCTAAATTGAAATATAGCCTTTTTTTTAACATTCCACACTTGCTATCCACTACAAGAAAATAAACAAAACAACTCAAGATGAAGAGCTTACAATTTTCCAACTCAAAAAGCGATCACAGGAAAGACCACATACCTCTAACTCTCAAACTCCACTTTATACAAAAACCATACTATGGCAAAAAGGATGATCTAGTCTCCATACTCATACAAAGAGCAAACAATCATAAGAAGGAAAACCTAATAAATCTAAGGGATGATCTAGGATATCTCAATATTAATTTCAAAACCATTATAGAATGATGAAATAACCACAAGCAAAGAATGGACCCAAAATTAGTTAAGATAAAAAATAGGCTATATAGAAAGGGACAGCCATTGCAACAACCTTTGCAACTTAGGAGAAAAGTCTAAGAATATCAAATTAAAAACCATAATATTTACTAAATTTGTAACTCTAGAACCATACAGAACCATAGAAGGTCAACTCACCTTTGATACCATAATTGACTCCACAATCAAACTAACACAACCAACAAAAGAGGAAAATAATCAACCTCACCTTACTATAGGAAAGATATTAACAAATTAAGCAATAGCTACTAAAGCCATCGAAAAATAACAAAAAATAATAAAATTCTAACTAGATAACACTAGTCCAAATAGCTACTCAACGAGGATCAATAACATCAATCAATAACAATAATAGCATTAATAATTTCAATATAAATATAATGAATAGGTGGTACAAAAATAAAAATAATAGCAAGTACAACTAAAGAGCCAAAATAAGGACCATGTACCTGGATAATGGGACTCCAAACCAACTGCTATACTCATAGGGAGAAAATATCACTACAGAACTACTCTATCCTCTACGAAAAAAAAACCATGGGGGTAGTCATATAATCATTAATTTAATAATAACATACATAATAACCAATATGAACTCATCAAGGCATATAATCATCAATGCATATGAAGGCCCCAATACATGAAATAAAAAGGTAAATGAGAGAAAATAAAAGCACATCAATAATAGTCAAATCCGTAACCACATGCCTAATAGATCTATGAATGTATAAATCTAAATAGGTCCAAACTCGAAAAGACCAAATGAATCATCAAATTAGATGCCAAGTGCACTGTCTCTAAACAAAAATTCCACAACATTATAAAGTTGATCTGAATGACCTAGATGACTAGAAATCTCACATCGAGGACACTCACTAGACTAGTAACCGATCTTTATACAGTCGTAACAAGTTCTTTGTAACACCCTGAGACTACACCCTAGGCGTCACATGGTGCATACGACCTCAAAGGACCACAAGCTAAACCATGATTGGTACTTGTTGTGAACATTGAATAGTATTCATAAAACATATGCGGAAGTGAAATTGATAATTCCATAAGGTTCATAATACTAAATCAAAATTGAATACATTTATTGGATAACTACTAACTGATAACATCTAAAAAGCCTCTAAAAAATTAAAATAAAAGAGTTGATGGGACAGGACCAAACTAACTCAAAACAGCTGCCTCAAATAACTAAACTACTAAAATAATATAATGGCTAAATAAATATTACATCTACAGTGGATGAGAACTCACTACTATAGTTGCGACTAATAGACTAACCTAGCTAAGTTTGGTCAGGAACTTGAGTATTCAAACCTATGTTATGAGACATTATAGCTCAAAGAGAGAGTATGCATCAGTACTTTAAATAATCAGTATATTAGGTGAGGTTAGGCTAATATGCATGGGTTCATATACATGAGATAATAACTGACTAATTTAACATCATGAAGTAACTAGATGAGAGTACATGCAAATCTATAACTACTAAACATGTGATACAGCGCATTTGGTATACATCGTGTATCTTAGATTATAATGAATCTGAGTACTGAATTCTGATGGTTGAGTAACTGATAACTATTAGCCATTATACTGTAGAACTGATTGAGTGCACCACTAAATACTGAGACTAAAACTGTAATTGTAGGAGTGTTCATCTAACTGACATACCCCAATATAGACTAATTTGGGGTCCAACCTGTAATCTCAGTTGGAAGGGTGTTAGCACCTTGCCATGGGATACTAATAATGTTGTGTCAACCCTAATCTGGAAAGAAGACTCATAATATATATATATGATTGTGTTAACCCTAGTCTAGCAGGAGGATGTCTTACCCTATATTGGCTATGTAGTTCTGTAACTCAGGGATTGTTACCAAGGGTCCAACCCTATACTGGCAGGAATGTCCCCATCTCTGGGTTTGCTCAGTGATGAATGCTACACTCAATTGAACTGACACTGATCATTAGACTATACTAAGATTGGCTGAACCTACGCTGATTCTGTTAACTGATCGAATGTGACTGTATGGGATACTCTACGGGATTATTCTAGTATGACTGGAAACTTAGTAAGCAGCTAATTTTGGGTATACAATACCCCCAGTACTTGATAGCACTATTAAAGGAACTATATCACAAGTTCAATTACATCTAACTTGAACTATTCACATTGGCATTTTGTCAAACACATGGGGAGCATGGTTCTTGAACATAATAAAAATAACATAGGATTATCATGATTACAACATTCAATTCACAATTCATGGGTTATGACATGAGGAGTACATAAATCAATATACATACAAGTTTATTTACTTGAAATTCATAATCTTCTTGGTTTAAAATCCATAAAATCAACACATGCATGAACGAAATTCAATTTAAGAATATAAATCATAATGTAAATCCTGCAAAGGGGTTCTTGAACTCTAAGGGTAGAAGGAAACCCAAGGATGAACACCAAACATACCTGAATAATTGAATTCTTAAAGTTTCTTGGAAATTTTCTTGGGAATTGATCTTGAATTTTGAAGGTTAGGGTTTTCTATTTGAGTGAGAATGTTCTTGATTTGAGGGAATTTTAATAAAATAATGACTAATTAGGCTATTAGGGAATATTAATCTTGTGTTTTGGACTAATTAGGGTTATGAAAAAAGACCCAACTGCCCCTGGAAAGAATTAAATTTTCATCACTAAAAATCCCAATTTTAGCCATCACCATGATGTGGTACCAATGCGGTGAGCCACTGGAATTTGGCTGAGAGTGTATTCCTTAGACAAGTGCAAAAATACACTATGGCATGATACGGAGGTATCGCATCGTGTAACTAGAAATTGATGAGTGCGAAATGGAACTCCATCGCGAAGCGATGCCTATCGAGGTGCTTCTCTGGAAAATTCCAATTAGGAACTAGAACATCACCGCGATATGGTACTATCGTGGTGATTCACTAGAAAATAACGAATTTCATTCTTAGGGTCACTGCGATACGGTGCTGCTCGTATTGAGCTACTATTTTTGTTAAAAGTGCCATAACTTATCACCCGAGTATCAGATTTAGGAGAAATTGGTATCGTTGGAAAGCTTATTCAATTTTCTATAGTTAGGTGGGTATTGAGCTAGAAAATTATTAGTAGAACAAAAGTGATGCTCTTTTGAAGTTGACTAAAACAACATTTTTATCAAAAACTCAATCAGTATGAGAAATTTTGATTCATCAAATAGTTGGGAGTTATTTGGGACCTTAATTATATATCAAATAACTCCTAAAGCTACCAAAGAATAATAGTGTACTATGCGTTAGTTTGAAACATAACTCTAGTATTGGTTTGGATTTTGGGGGTATTATAATATCTCCCCCTTGGGAACATTCGTCCTCGAATAAGACTGGTTAAGCTAGAAGCACTGAGAGACTGAGAGTTCATACTGAATATATATGATTACATAACTGAATCTGAACATGACACATGACTGAACTAGCTTCGTGAATGCATGACTAACATGGGAATGATATGCAACTGAAATTAAGCATGGAATATATAAGTTCTAAGAAAATTATTACCTTAAGCTGAGTCTGAGTTTACGGAGAAAAGATGAGGGTACTTAGTCTGCATATCAGCTTCTGCTTCCCAAGGGTTCCCTCAATGGACTGATTCTATCAAAGAACTTTGACTAGGGGAACTTCTTTGTTCCTTAGTCTACAAGTTTGTTGATCAAGGATCTCGACTGGCATTTCTTCATAAAAAAGTTTGTTCTAAACATCTACTCTTTCTAAGGAAACAACAATAGCAAGGATGCCAATACACTTTTTTTGGGTCTCTGACTTAACTCCTTCAGCTTGACTAGACTAGGATCCCTATCTTGCATTTCTTTCACTTCGGCAACCAAAGAAGATTCTAAACTATTTTGAACCTACATACTTCCCTCATTTAAATCAATCAAATAAACACCTAATCTGGCAAGCTGATGGATTTCCCTAGCTAACTTTTTCATATCATCTTCAACATGAGCAACTCTACCCATGGACAATCTACTTAGGGCATCTGCGACTACATAATGTTTAAATCAAAATCCTTCAATAATTCTAACCATCTTCTCTAACACAGATTCAAATTTTTTTGCAAAAATACATATTATAATTGTTTGTGGTCTATGAACATATTGACATACACCCCATACAAATAATGCCTCCAAATCTGTAAGGCCAACACAACAGCTGCTAACTTAAGATCATGAGTAGGGTAATTTTTCTCATGGGATTTAAGTTGTCTAGAGGCATAGGCCACAACCGTACCATTCTGCATGAAAACACACCCCAAACTAACTCTAAAAGCATCGCAGTATATAACAAATTTGTTTGAACTATCTGGTAATGTGAACACTAGAGCTTTGGTGAGTCGAGTATTAAACTCCTTAAAACCCTTCTCACAAGAATCTAACCCCTGAAACTTAACTTTCGTTTGAGTCAACCTGGACATGGGAGATGCAACAGTTGAGAATCCTTTAACAAACTATCGGTAATAGCTAGCCAAACCAAAAAACCTCCTGATATCTAATAGAGAGATTGGTCAAGGCCTGTTTTTCACCTCCTGAATCTTTTGAGGATCAACTCTAATGTGATCACCAAAAATAATATGTCCAAGGAAAGGTACTAATCTTAGCCAGAATTTACACTTACTGAATTTAGCAAAGAATTAATGGGCTCTAAGAGTCTGGAATACTATTCTGAGGTGGTTCACATGATCAATTTCATTACAGGTGTAAACAAGAATGTAATCAATGAAGACTATGATGAACAGGTCCAAGTACTACTTAAACACTCGGTTTATCAAGTCTATAAAGGCTGTTGGGGCATTGGTGAGACCAAAGGACATTACTAAAAACTCAAAATGACTATACCGAGTTCTGAAAGTTGTTTTTGGAATGTTATATTCTCTAAGTTTGAGCTGATGATAGCCGGATCCGAGGTGTATCTTAGAGAATTACCTAGCACCCTAAAGTTGATCGAACAAGTCGTCGATTCTGGGAAATGGATATGTTTTCATTATTCTGGCTTTGTTCAACTAAGGGTAGTCAATATACATCCTAAGAGAACCATCTTTATTTCACACGAATAGAATTAGTTTGCACCACAGGGAAACACTGGGCCTGATGAATCCCTTATCTGGGAGATCTTTCAATTGTTCCTTTAATTCTTTGAGTTCAGCTGGATCCATTCTGTATGGCAAAATAGAGATGGGCTGAGTATCTAGAAGAAGGCCTATTTCAAAGTCAATTTCTTTTTAAGGAGGAACTCCAGGAAGATATTCCTTCACAACTGAAACTAACATGAGATAAGGAATCTCAGAATTTGAGTCTTTAACTCAAACAAGATAGTAAATACACCCCTTGGATATCATTCTTCTTACTCTAAGGTATGAAACAAGTAGATCCTTAAGCGTTATGGCACTACCCCAAGGACTGGTTTATTTGGAAACTGAAAATGAACTACTCTATTTCTACAATCAACTGAAGCATAGCATGAAGAGAGCAAATCCATGCCGAGAATAATGTCAAAATTCATCATCTCTAGCTCTACAAGGTCTGCTGAAGTAACTTTCTAGGACACCATAATCGGACAACTCCTGTATACCCATTGGGCGATGATAGACTTACCCACTGGGGTAGAGACTGAGAAAGGGTCTACTAAGATTTCAGGACTGACTTTGAAGTTGACAACTATATAAGGAGTTACAAAAGACGGAGAATCTCCAGGATTTAACAAAGAATAAATATGTAAATGATAGATTTACAATGTACCATATCAGGAGAACTCTCCTGATTCTTCTAGGACTGAAATGCATAGAGCCTGTTTGGACACTGCCCACTGGTGGCATTAGAAATGGTACCCTACTGAGATGGGCAACCAGACTAAACTGGGGGATGATCATGGTGACTCTGTTAACCCATCTGAGGACACTCCCTAATTCTATATCCTGGATTACTATACCCAAAACATACATCTTTGCCAGCCCTACAGACACCCTGATAGTTTCAACCATATTTCTGACAAAGAGGATTTGTCTGAGCACTGTTTACACTACCTTGGTTTTAGAGCCTGGAGCCCTATCCTTATTATAATTCTTAAATTTATGTATTTATGCTCTAGCTGAAGGCGAAGATGGTACTAAATATTTTAGGTGGAATTAACGACGGTTACCACCTTCTGACTTTGGCTTATTGAAACTAAAACTACTTGTTCTATACCTCTTATTGTCACTCTCTTTATCCTTAATTTTCTATTCCTCAATTTGTTGGGCAGGACCATCAACCTAGAAAAATCCATCTCCTTTATCAACAATGTGGTCCTATACTCCTTGACCATACTATTAGATACGCCTGACATGAACTTACTTATCTTAGACCTATTGTCAGCTACCACATGAAGAGCATCCCTGGATAACTGAGTAAACTTGAGGAAGTATACTTTCACACTCATGCTGCCCTGCCTTAATTTGATAAACTCTAATACCTTAGCCTCTCTTAACTCTAATGGAAAGAACCTATCTAAGAAATCAATAGCAAACTCTTCGCATTCTATAGGTCTTGTATTTATGCCTCTCTCTACCTTTCAATG
This sequence comes from Capsicum annuum, assembly GCF_002878395.1. Classification (NCBI taxonomy): domain Eukaryota; kingdom Viridiplantae; phylum Streptophyta; class Magnoliopsida; order Solanales; family Solanaceae; genus Capsicum; species Capsicum annuum. The sequence continues at coordinate 90,047,908 of NC_061113.1, forward strand.
CTTAAACCATGTATGAGCTATATCTTGTAAATGATAGGAAGTTAACTCGGCACTCTCACTAGGAGTTACCCTATAATGTCTGCTACCTTTTGCACCATGTCAAGGAATTCCTGTGGGTCCTTCTCAGATTTAGACCCTGAAAATGAAGGAGGGTTCATTTAGGTGAAGTCCCAGATTCTAGCTGCAGCAGTATTGGCCACTGGGTTGGCTAGAATAGTAGTTGTTTGAACATTCTGAGCTACCACAGAATAGGTTAGAGTGGTGAATGCAGCTCAAAATTCTGCATTAGAAACATGCTCATTTAGAGGATCTTCCTGGACGAGTGGAAGTGTTGGCTGGTTCCCAGTTCTTCTTTTGCTAGTCTTTCTAGGATGCATATTCTATAAATGAAAGAAAAATTTAAATTAGGCAGAGATTTTAACTTTAAGTCATGCTCACTCGTACGATATGAATAATGAAAGGGAAACTTTTCTTAAACCCCCTATAGCCTCTTGCTCATAAGTATGGTGCATTACAACCCATGTACCAGACTCTACTTAAAGCGGCTTTTAGATTCCCTAGGATACTTTAGAAACTTAGGCTCTAATACCAAGTTTTTAATGCCCCGAGACTACACTTTGGGCGTCATAAAGTGCTTATGACCCTAAAGGACCACAAGCTAACCCATGACTAGTACCTACTATGAGCACTGAATAGTACTACTGAAACATATGCAGAAGTAAAATTAATAATGCCAAAAGGTTCATAATACTGAATTAAAACTAAATACATTTAAAGAATAACTACTACAGATAATGTCTGAAAAACCTCTAAATATTTGAAATAAAAGAGTTGATGGGATAGGCCCCAACAAACTTACAATAGTTGCCTAAAATAACTGAAATACTGAAATAATATAATGGCTAAATAAATATCGTGTCCTCAATGGATGAGAACTCACTATTGTAGATGCGAATGATAGACTAATCTAGCTAAGTACGGTCAAGAAACCGAGTATCTGAACCTATGATATAAGACATTATAGCACAAAGAGAGAGTATGCATCAGTACTTTGAATATAATAGTATGCTAAGTGGGGTTAGGCTGATATTCATGGGTTCATATGCATGAGACGATAACTGATTAAATGAACATCATGAAGTTACTGTATGAGAGTACATGCAAAACTATAACTATTGAACATACAATATACGCATATAGGTATAAATCATGTATCTAAGATTATACTGAATCTAAGTATTGAATTCTGATGGCTGAGTAACTGAAAACTATTAGCCATGGTTCTGTAGATCTGACTAAGTTCACCATTGAATACTAAGACTAAAAACTGTAACTGTGAGAGTGTTTATCTAACCAACATACCCCAATATAGACTAATTTAGGGTCTAATATGTGACACCAGTTGGAAGGGTGTTAGCACCTAAACATAGGTTACTAACAATGTTGTGTCAACCCTAATTTGGCAGAAAGACTCAAGAAATATATATATGATTACATCAACCCTAGTCTGGCAGGAGGACATCTTACCCTACACTGGGATTGCTACTAAGGGTCAAACCTTATTCTGGCTGGAATGCCCCCATCCCTGGGTTTGCTAGGTGTTGAATCCTATTCTCAGATGAATCGACACTAATCACTAGACTGTACTAAGCTTAACTGAACTTATGCTGATTCTATTAACTGATCGAATGTGACAGTTTGGGATACTCTACGAGATCATTCTACTACAACTAAAAACTAAGTAAGCAGCTAATTTCAATTATACAATACCCCCAAGACTCAATAGCTTAATTAAAGGAACTATATCACAAGTATAAAGCATTGAAATTAGGATGATATGCAAAAATCATTCACATAGGCATTTTGTCAAACACTTTGGGAGCATGGTTCTTGAACATGAGGAAAATAACATGGGATTATCATGATTACAATATTCAATTTACAATTCATGGGTTATGACATGAGCAGTACATTAATCAACACACATAATAGTTTATTTACTTGAAAGTCATAATCTTCTTGGTTTAAACCCCATAAAATCAACACATGCATGAACACAATTCAATTTAAGAATATAAATCGTAATTTATATCATGTAAAAGGGTTCTTAAACTCCAAGGGTAGAAGGAAACACAAGGATGAACACCAAACATACCTAAATAGTTCAATTCTTGAAGTTTCTTGGAAATTTTCTTGGGAATTGATCTTGAATATTGAAGGCTAGGGTTTTCTATTTGAGAGAGAATGTTCTTGATTTGAGGGAATTTTAATAAAATACTGACTAATTAGGATATTAGGGCATTAATCTCGTGTTTTAGACTGATTAGGGTCATAGAAAAATACCCAATTGACCCTAAAAAGAATTAAATTTTTGTCACTAAAAATCCCAATTTTGGAAATCAACGCGACGCGGTGCCATCGCGGTGAGACACTAGAATTCGGCTGAGAGTGTATTCTCAGACAAGTGCAAAAATGCACTTTGGCATGATGTGGAGGTATCGCATTGCGTAACTGAAAATTGATGAGAGCTAAATGGAACTCTACCGCAACTGAATGCCTATCTCGGTGCTTCTCTAAAAAATTCCAACTGGGAACTGAAACTTTACTGCAATATGGTACTATCATAGTAATTCATTAGAAAATGATGAATTCCATTCTTGGGTTCACTGTGAGGCGGTGCTACTCATATTGAGCTACTATTTTTGCTAAAAGTTCCTTAACTTCTCATCCGAGTATTGGATTTGCGCGAAATTGGTACCGTTGGAAAGCTTATTCACTTTCCTACAGTTTGGAGGATCTTAAAATGGAAAATTTTGAGTAGAACAAAAGTTATGCTCATTTGAAGTTGATTAAAGCAATATTCTTATAGAAAACTCAATCAGTATGGGATAGTTTGATTCATCAAATAGCTGGGAATTATTTGGCACCTTAATTATAGATCAACTAACTCTTAAAGATAGCAAAGAACCATAGTGTACTATGCATGAGCTTGAAATATGAATCTAGAATTGGTTTAGATTTTTGGGGTATTACGCTCTTGAAGCTCTAATCCTGGAGAGAACATAAACTAAGCCCAAATGGCTAGCCAACTGATGTTCAGAGCACTCTCTACTGCAATAATCACCCTTCTTACATCTGTAGACTATCTCAAGAACTCTAAGCTGGTGGGGAAGACATGTTATCTTTGCTTGAACACCCAACTCACATCTAAGTCATTCCCTGACCAATATCCTATCTCGCCGCAAGCAACACAAGCTCCTATAATGTCTGAGATATTTCCCCCTCATAATCCAGAATAGTTTTAGTGACATACAAAAAATTCTTAAAGGTTTGATGAGAAATTTGTCTTCCATGATCACCATCACTAATATGGGAACCACTTATAGTCTAAAATGCTACTGGCATAGAGTAGATAGGGTGCAAGCAAAGCTGAGCTCTACCAAAAGGATCCTTACACACGGAGGCAAGCCTCCCGACATAAGACCTATAGGAGGTTTTTCAACCTATATACAATCCATATAAACATAGACATATATATATATATATATATATATATATCTCATCCCCAACACATCCCTCAAGAAGTGTTTTATAAGATGTCATATTTTTTATCATAGAAAGGTATTGCCAGTGTATCATTAATATTTCCATGGTGATACTATTTATTTAATGAATGAGTATTATATGAGTATGTGATGCTCAAAAACAATAGAAATGAATATTTCCACATCCAACCACAAGATATACTTCTACAACCAAGCACAATGATATATTCTATAACTACGCGAGCCAATATCTACTAATTTATTCCACCATCTATTAAATTTCACATGATTCATATGAAAATAAAGTATGAATATAACACAATACACCAGTGATACAATAATAGGAATTTCAACAACACAATATAATTATTCACATGCATTTTAGGCTATAAATATCACAAAGGACACCACACGATCACACATGTCACATAATATCTCAAAACCAACAATTGTATCAAATATAAGCCCCGACATACACAAAACACATTAATATAGCCAATTTAATATTTAGATCTTATCCCCTTAACATGCATTTTTAGTATAAATTAAATACCCAGCCTAGTTTGAAGAGTTAAGCTATAACCTACCTTGACGGCCAAAACCGATCCTCTATGCTTTCACCCATGAGATTACTTCTTATAAAAGATACCAAAATTAACTAAAACCAATAAATATGGAACCTAAACGTCAAAATAAAGCCAAAGATACCCATATTACCTACTTTTAGTTTGGTGCCAAAATGGAGCCCAAAATGGGTTTTTGAAAAAGAAGGAAAAATTGTAACTTTATTTCAAAAATGTGTACTCCATACTTTTAGGATTCTACATCTGAAAACCCAAGTCAAAACAAGATGAAAATGAGATTCAAATTAATGAAAAATAATTTTTAAACTTTGCCGGGTAAAACCTTTGAAATCCACTTTAAAATTAGAAATTGATATTATTTTAAAATAGAATCTAGGAAAAATAATATATTATAGGATTAGGAACATTATTCAAGTGTAAAAGGCATAAAATTGAGATTTAAAGTCATGCCCTATAGTTTTGGGGGTTTTGAAAAATTAATCAAGAAATTTATTAATAGAAGGGTGAATTGTAACCATAAATCATTGTGATAATCATGAAATAGATAGTAATCTAGCTTCCCAAGTACCCAAAAGCTCCACTTTTAATCTCTTACACTATTTTATGGTTTTGGATCTCAATAATGAATGAGAAATGCCTAATTTGCGATGTTAGGGGTTTTTTTATACCCATCTCAGATGCTGCAATTGCACAATCAGGTGTGCGATCTCACTACCTGCTTGTAAGAGCAAGTATGGCGATTGAAATAGGGTATGGTTCTATCACAATACTCTTTTCCATGACAGATGATAGCCGAAACTTTGTGAATTTCCAAGTTTCTGGTAGGGCCTCGGAATTTATTCAAAATTTGATACATGCAACAAACTATGTATCCACTCTAAATTCGAAACTCAAGAATCATTAGCGATATTAAATTTTTAAAAAGATATTTTTTTTTTCACGAGGTTAAACCCCAAAACCTTAAATTATAATAATCCAAATTGAGGGTCGAAATGAGATTTAAAAGTTGTGACACCAGACAAAATATGTTACCACCTAAAAATTAATGTTCAAGTTTGATGCCACTGTGTTTTCAGCCATCCATCACACAAATAAAATAATAACCAAAAAAGTCTATAATAAGGCTCTCAAAGCCACCAAACACCACAATATCATATAATTGGGAAAATAATGCATTAGGAGCTGTGGAAATAACCCCTACACCCTAGAAATACCAAAATACAATTATGGGGAAGGGTAAAATTATAAAATCACATAGAATCACATATTTCATAAAAATCTAGGTAATTAAAAATAGTTAGCATTCGAGTATTGAGATGGCACATTTTAGGGATTTTTAAGGTAGCTGATGTTGTTCTCAAATTGGTTTGTTTGAGAACTTTGAGATTAAACCTTGTGGCACTAAATTACTTCAAGAGTCGTTGGATAGAGTCAGGGTGATTCGGGATAGGTTGACGAAAGCTTAGAGAAGTGAAAAAGCTTATGTGAATCATAGACTTCAGGCCTTGATATTTATAGTAGGTGAATAAGTACTCCTTCAAGTATCACCCATGAAGGGTGTGTTGAGGTTCATGATGAGAGGCAAACTCATCACCAGATATATTAAACCCTTTGAGATTCTTTGCACAGTTAGTGTGGTGGCTAATAAGTTAGCCTTACACCTTGATTTTCCTACTTTCCATATGGTTTTCCATGTTTCTATATTGTAGCAATACATTCCTGATCTATTTCCTGTTCTTAGATAGGGCTCAGTCTAGTTGGATGAGTAGTTAACCATCATGAAGAAGTCGATAATCATATTGGAAAGTTAGGTCGGGTGGTTTTGCCCAAGCGATATTCCAGTAGTTAAGGTTCAATGGAGGCACCGGTGAGTAAATGAGGCTAGTTGAGATATCTAGAGTGAGATACGAGCCCATTATTCTCACCTGCTAAAGGCTTCAGGTACATCATAATCCTTGATTTCGCAGAAAAAATTTCTTTTAGTAGTAGATATTGTAATGACCTCAATGTCATTTTCAATATTTCTGCTTATTTTTACCATTTAGAGCTTTTCTATAGCTACCCCAAGTTATCTATGACTTATTAGAACAAATAATTTTATTACCAGCAGTCCATTTGGTTTTTAGAGCTAATTTATTATTTTAAAGTTGTCTTTATTTGAATTAACTACTGGTAAATAACTTAAGTTAAACGATCTCATATGCCAATTCTAATAGTTCCAATAGCTCCAAGACATTAATTTTAGGCTAGGGGGACTCTTGTTTTGGGTATCGAGGCTTCCAAACTCATTTCAGGCTTTAGTCAAAAGTTAATAAAAATGGTAAATAGGTGTGCGGCCGACTATCATCAAAATTACCTCATATGGAATTATCGACCGCACCACTGAGTTTGGAATATCAAATTTGATAAGGTAGCATTGTCCATTTGCGTATATGAGATTTTGAATGAATCCCAAGGGGTTGACGAAGACTTTGAAAATTTCCAAGTCTAAGCTGGTATTGGTGCACTACTTAAGCACCCATTTAGGCCGCTTACGCAAAAAGGCCACTAAATTAGCTAGCCCATCTCTTAAGCTATCGGGTTGGCCCTGTAGAGGCCCACTTAAGATAAACCCCCACCACTTAAATGATACCTTTTAATTTGACCAAGTATTACTAAAGCGACTCTGGGTCTCTTAAGCGGGTATCCTAAAGTGACACTGGGTTACTTAAGTTGCCTGGTGTCTACTTAAGTTGTACCCAAATACCTGGTAGGGGTATAAAAACCCCACTTAGCCTGATTTTCCCCTTTTTTTTTATCCATTCTCTAGAATATTGAACCCGCAAAAGTGGGAAAGCTAGGGAGAATCATTTGTGTGTTATTTGGGAGTTGTGGTGAAGTTAATTTACCCTTTTCTTCTTCAAATTTATAGTAAGCTTCCATCAATTTAATAGTTTAATTCTCTATCTTGTTTAAAATCACTAAAAGCTTATGGCTTGATTGTAGTATCATTAGAACTTAGAATTCACCCATTTTTTAGTTCTTGAGCATAGAGCGATGTTTTGTTGGTTTCAAAAGAACAATTTCATAAAGGAGCCCTACATAGGATTTTTTACGTAATTTTGGACCCAAAGCACAATAGTGTAATATGGGTACCATTGTTCTCATTTTGACGAGCGGATAGTAATTTTGATATTGTGGCATCTTGCAAAATCTTCTTGAGTGGGAAAATTAGGTGTCTAGTTAATTCTTTGGGCTTTTCTTCAGTATCCAGGTTGGCTAGTTTACCTTCCTCATCAAAAGAGCTAATTCATAGTATAATTATGATATTATACTAGGTATGATATGGGATTTAGGTAATGGAAGTTTGATTGGTATGGTTAGTCTTATTTGCATTGTATGGGCTATCTTTGAAATGTAATTTTGGTGAAATTGACATAGTTACTCATGAATTTGGAAGGACTGTTATCCTAGGACTAACTATCATTTATTTAAGATCTACAAATGAATTTAGATATGTTAGCCTAGTCCGTGGTAGTGTAATACCCCATACTTTTCTTAGTTTATTTTAGGTCCTAGTTGCATGTATAGTAGGCTTAGAGCTTGAAAATTTTACTAAGTGTTGGGGACTTTGTCATATTTTGGGCCTCTTAACTTTGAGGATCTTTAAAATAGCCTTCGTGACCCCTAGATGTATGTTTTTGAGTTAATTCATGTTCATGAGTTTAAGGAGCATATCTCGGGGAAGTTTCGGATTTTTTAGACGAGAATTGAGGCACATTTGTATTTTAATTCCAGAACCTCACCGCAATAGTGGCGTGTTGCCGTGGCTATAGCGATGAGCACATCAGTGCATCGCGTGCGTCTAAAAAAAATAATTCCAGTTACAAATTTAATCCCTGAGGGGAAATCATGTCTTTTCCCTACCGACCCAATTCGTAAACACATGGGATTAAACTTTTGTTAGGGCATTATTTTCCCTAATTCTCCAAATCACTATCAAATACAAACCCTTTCCTTCCCTAAGTTCATCAAATTGAATCCCCTTCCTTCCAAGAAAACCAAGAATTTGTGTTTTCTAATCCAATAACATTCAAGAAATCTTTCAAGATTGTGTTTCCCTTCAAAGTTTAAAGGTCTAAGGTATGTGAGATGTTCATCCAAGGGCCTTTCCACCCATAGAGTCCAAGAATCCGTCTTTATATTTTAAATTATGAAATTACATGTTCGTGTTGAATTATCTCCATGAAGTTTTATGTATTTTTGTTATACATTATGTTTGCAATTGTTTTTGAGGGAATTATCCCTTACACATTTAAATGACGATATTTTCATGTTAAATCCTCGATTCTCGGTTTTTAGTATTGAAGTTATGTTATTATTATATGTTTTAAACCATTCCCGTGTTTTAATTACGGACCCTCATGTGTTTGATGAAAAGCCTAAGTATTGAATTTGGAACATTGATTCCCTATTATGGTTTCAAAGCTTTTATATGTCGTTATTGTTATTTCCATTTAGTGTTAGGGGTTATGAATACCCAAAAATTAGCTTCTTACATAGTTAGAGTAATTTTAGAATGGTTTCATATAAACCATGAGCATTATCAATTAGTTAGTTAAAATGGTCAGTTTTTTATTTATTTAAGCTTAGTCCAGTCTAGTAATCTATGCCAATTTAGTTAGGATTAGGATTCAGCACCGAGCGAACCTAGGGATCGAGGAATTTCTACCAGTATAAGGTTTGACTCTTAGTATCAATTGTTGAGTTACAAAACTACATACCCTGTGTAGGTTGAGATGTCTTCCTGTCTTTATAGGGTTAACACAAATCTTATGATTCTTTCTTTCAGTTTAGGGTTTGCAAGATATCTTTCTTCTAGTTTAGGGTTGACACAACCAGTGTTAGTACCCGTGGCATGGTACTGACACCCTTCCAACTTGGGTCACAGGTTGGATCCCAATTAGTTCTTATAGGGGCATGCCGATTAGATGATACCTCCTGTAGTTTTAATTCAGTATTCAATATAGAATTCAGTTCAGATTTGCTCGACCATAGCATATAGACTTCCATTTATTCAGTTATTAGATTTTAGTAATTAAGTTATAGATTATTTTAGAAACAAAATATGCTTGGTCTTGCATTCTCCGTATTTCAGTTTTCATGCATACATACTCAGTAATTTCATGCTATTCATCCATTCATTATTTCATGCACAGTTAACCCTTGCATTTCATCCAAACCTCATCTCATATACCAGTACATTCAAAGTACTAACTATATACTTTTCTTTGCGCTATGATGTCTTATATCATATGTTCAGACGCTCAGTTTCTTGACCATGATAAAATAGATCAGTAGCATATGTTGTGGTGAGTCCTTATCTATTGAGGATGTAATTATATTATTTTAGATTATTTAAGTATTTCCATATTTCAGTCAGTTAGAGTTAGTTTGGGGCTTGTCCCATCAAATCCACGGCAGTCAGTGAGAGGCTTTTTAGACATTCAGACAGTCAGTTAGTTTAGCAGTTTTTTTAGTCGAATTTTCAGTATTGTTCCAAATGTTTTCAAACTTGTAGATTCAATTATATTTTTAGTATGTAAAACCTTATGGCCTTATCATTTGTTTTTTTGTACATGTCTTTTATTATCAGTTTACTCAGTGCTCACAGTAGGTACCAGCTCATGGGTTAGCTTGTGGTCACTTGTGACCATAAGCATAGTTTTTGTCACTATTATGTAACCTCAGGTCATGACAAAACATGGTATTAGAGCCTAAGATTTTACAGTATCCTAGGGATTCAGAAAAGCTGGGTTGAGTAAATTCTTATGCATAGGTGTAAAGCGCATCATTCTTATGGACAAGAGGCTACAAGATATCTTAGGAAAAGTTTCCCTTTTTTTAGTGTTCATCTTATGCGAAAGAACATGAGCTCTATTTAAACTCTCTTTCTAATTAATTCTTCGTTTCATTTATAGAAAATACCTCCCAGAAAGAATAACACTATAGAAACAAAAATCATCCTGCACCTCCGCCTATTCAGGAAGATTCCCCGAATGAGCATGTCTCTCATGTAGAGTTCAAAGCTGCCTTCACATCTTTAGCTCACTTAGTAGCAGCTCAAAACAATCAACAGTTTTTTGCCCTATCTAACCTAGTGGCAAATACAGCTACAGCTAGGATTCAAAACTTCTCCCGAATGAATCCCTCTTTATTTTTGGGATCAAAGTCTCAGGAGGAACAGTAGAAGTTTTTTGATATGGTTCAAAAGGTTAAAGATATCATGGTTGTCACTTCGAGTGAGAGTGTAGATTTGGCTGCTTACTAGTTAGAAGATGTATATTACCCCTAGTATAAGCAGTGAAGGGAGGATAGAGGTGTTGAGACAGGGCTTATAAAGTGGGAAGAGTCTGCCACAACTTTTTTAGATATGTTCTTCCCACTAGAGTTCTGGAAAGCTAAGGTGATGGAATTTATAAACTAGAAGCAAGGTAGTATAAGTGTAAAGGAGTATTCTCTTAAGTTTACTCAGTTAACGAGGTATGCTTTAAATGTGGTGTCTTATAATAGGTCTAGAATGAGTAAGTATGTTTTTTTGTTTAGCTAATAGTATGGTCAAAGAGTGTAGGACTCCCATGTTTATTAATGTGCTTGACATATCGACGTTTATGGTCCATGCTCAATAGATTAAGGAGAAGAAGTTTAAAGAGAAAGAGAGAAAGAATAAGAGGTCTATAATAGGCATCTTTAATTTTTCTTAACTGAAGTTAGAGAGTGGTAACCGTTCCTTGTCATATCAGAACATCTCATCCCCAGCTTCATCTTCAGCTAGTGCACTAGTACCAAAGTTCATATATGATAGTCCTGATAGGGTAACAGGCTCTAAGACCTAAGATAGTGTGAGTAGTGGTCGTACCAATCCACTTTGCAGAGTATGTGGTAGGAATCATAAAGGTGTGTGTAGAGTTGTAAGTGATGAATGTTTTGGATATGGCAGGACAGGCCACCGATTCAGAGAATACCCACAGGTTGGTTAGCATAGTCTGCACAGTCATTCTCTAGTTCCAGTTAGTCGCACGACTCAGCAGGGTGCCGCATCTAGTAAAACCATTGGACAGCTCCAGAAAAGGTTGTATGCACTCCAGTCCAGACATGATTAGGAAAGTTCTCCTGATGTGATTATGGGTATGTTTAGGTCTTTCATCTTCATGTGTATGTTTTATTAGACCCAGAGCTTCATATTTTTTTGTTACCCCTATACATCTATCAAATTCAGTGTCAGTCCCGAAATACTAGTAGATCCCTTCTTAGTGTCCACCACAATAGGTAATCTATTATTGCCAGACGGTTATACAGGAATTTCCCTATCACACTATACTAGAAAGTCACCTCAGTTAACATTGTGGAGTTAGAGATGACTACTTTTAATGTCATTCTCAGCCTGGATTGGCTCCACTCATGTTATACCTCAGTTGGTAGCAGAAATAGAGTCGTTCACTTTTAGTTTCCCAATGAACCAGTCATCGAATAGAGGGGTAGTACCTCAGCGCTTAGGGGTTAGATGTGTTTTCAGATCCCTCCTTAGAATCTTATGATAGCATATGATCTATAGTTAGACGTATGAATCTAGAAGTTTAGCAACAGTAAAGTGGGGGTGAGTTTATTATTTATGCATATTATTGTACCACCGACTTAGGATTAAGGATTAAAGATAAGGGGAAGATGATATGACCAATAACCAAGGTAAGCACTCAGGTTCTAGTAGTGATGCTAGTATGTTGTGGAATAATACTAGGGAGGAAGATGCCCTGCCCATGCTTATTTTAGTATTTGTACTTCAGTCAACATGATATCTACTCACACCTTGCATGTTATCTCTATGATCATAGCTCATATTTGTGTATATTATAGAAAATTATTTACTCTCTCAGTTCCTTGTATGACGAGTTCCAGTTCACACAGATGTATGAATCATGTTGCATGAATTGAGGAACTACAAACTCAGGTCATACAAATCATGACTCATATGCCCATTCTTTACAGTATGTTAAGTTCCAGTACTCATGCTACACTCTTAATGATCAATAAAATTCAAATATATATCACGCAAGTCCTCGGTTTAGACCTATTTGATAAATTCATGTCATTGATACTCTATTCCTCAAGCCTCAGTTATGTGTTGAAGTTATTCTTTCATGCTTCAAGTCCTTATTTTCTAACATTGTGTCATCTTCATCTTCTCTGAGTATTTGACAAACCAGGAGTGAGTATTAGGCCCAACAAATATAAAATTGTACCAGTTCTCCTTATAATCAAACCAATTATATGTTTGAGGTTGGTGATTTCTTGATAGAGGAATAGGTGTATGTAGGTGATCTACATACCATTCAAACGTTATTAATATCCCTTTAATTGTAAACTTTGAGTATTAAGTATTATTGGGATCATTTATATCTTCTAAATTATGCTTAATTTGTAATGAATCAGTATATGTTAAAATAAACTCATAATACCTTCGGGTCTTGAGGGGATCATCTGTCTCCACATAATCCTAATTTGTATAACAAGATTTTAACAACTCGAGTACTCAAAAACCATCATATTTTTTTATCAAGTGTCATTATTGGCAGTACCTGCATATATAGTATCTCAAATTGCTTTATATCAGGAATACTTTGCTCTTCCTTCTTTTGCCAAGTGGCTGGGGAGACTGCCTGTGAGTATGTCTTTGGTGGTCTCATGGGGTAACTATCTTTGATTTGGATATAAATATTTTTATTGGCTAATGACGAGGATTCTTCTGTAAATATTTGTTTAAGTGGTTGCATTTTGGGTAAACTGGTAATGGATTCTTTTAATGGTAATAGAATGGTAGGCTTTGGGAGCGATTGAAATTCTGCCAAAATTGAAAATTTATTTTCTGACCTTTTATATTCTGCGTTGAAGGGTCTTTTCATTTTCTTTGGGTCAAAAAGGTTGTAATGGGGGCCTCAGCCTCATTCCTGGTTTCCGGGTCTAATTGTTTCCTTGTAGAAAAATTCTTTTAAAATTTTTTGAGAGAATTTTTCTCTTTATAAATAATATTAAAATTATTTTTTTTGTAAAATTTCTTTTACAGGATTTTGAAATTTGATAACTCGTATTATTACAATATTTTCTTTTAAAGTAAATTAGGATTTTTTGTAATCCCCACCGGACTGAATTCTTCTTAAGATGAATCCTACAAACCTATCTAATAATAAGGATATAAAATCTACAACATAGTTGAAATTTTCTAGAAACATTAGGGACTGAGTTTCATTGAACAAACCTCTCTTTGTATGACTTTTTATAGATTTCTACTTTTTTTATAGCGGAAATTTTAATTTTTTAATATTTATTTGACTCTTTAGACAGTTTATCCTAATGATAGTTTGATCTTTTATAAAATCACTTTCTTCTTTTGATATACTGTTTAGAGAGGGAAAATGATCCTTTTTTCCAAAAACAGTGCTGTGGATGTCATCTAATTTGGCAATATAAGATTTTATTTGAGTTATAAAAGAAAGGCCTAATATTATCTCTTCATTAATATCTTTAGTTATTACAACATCATTAATAAAACAAACTTCTTCATTGCAAATATGTGTTTTGGGGATTTTAAAAGTTATTTTTAATCTTATTCCTATTGCAGAGAATAAGCGTGTAGCACCCTTTCCTATATACTCTATAGGAATTAATCATTTTATAATGTAGTTTTCATCAACACCTGTATCAAATAATGCAATCATATGAATTTTATAATATTTATTAATAACTATAGTAATTAGTATATGGTGACTTTGTGGTTTAACTATAGTAATTGTATTAATTTCTCATTTGTTTATAGGAGGTTTTTCTACAATTTTTATTTCTAGAGACTCAAATTTACTGATTGTCACTTTTTACTCTCGATGTTTCACCAAGCTCAAAAGGATGTTTGATTTGGGATCTTGGTTAGATGTTAAATCATTTAATATTTTATTAGCAAGTGATTCTATTTCTAGATCGTTAAGCCTTTTCTAAATATGTCTAACTTCCTCTTTTATGTACAATAATTCTACCTGAAGATCTAGTTTTGTCATTTCAGACGTATGTCGTTTAGAGTTATTTAATACATTTTTCATATTAAAGGGTTCAATAGTTTCTTTATCAACCTAATAAATAAGAATAATAACTTTTTTAAGGCAATTAAATATTTTATCCTAAGTGTTGGATCTTCTAGATGATCTATCATGTCAAATAAGGCACCTTTTTCTTTATTACTATTGGTGATAACATTTATAAATGTCTATCGTAAGTGGAAATTACACCACTACAACTACAATGGTCTATTGATTCACTCTATCTAAACTGTATGCAACATTAAGATGATTATCAACACTATGACTTTCTTTAAAAGAAGGACTATTTTCATTTTCATCAAGAATTAAATATAATTTATCTTTAACTTCATTTCCGAATTCTAACATATTTATCTTGTCTTTCTTTTTATTTGGAACCCGGCAATCTTTAGCCCTATGACCTGTTTTTTCGCAGTTCCAATATGTTTCATTATTGTTTTATATTCACCTTTAGATGAATTTTTGAATCTTTTAAATCGTCTTTTATAATAATGAGATTTTTTTCATTTATCTTTATAATTTTTATGTTGTCTTTTAATATTCTTGGTAGCTTCTTTTAAAGGGGCTAATAACTTTATAAATCCAAAATATTGACAAAAGCTTCCTAGCTCATTTCTCGTAATTTTATTATCTCTTTTTAGCTGATTTTAAGTTTAATATCTATACCTAATTCTAGTCCTTTGACATTTATAAAACTTATAATATCGCCATAAGTTAAATGACTATAAGGAATTTTTTCCTCAAATCTATCTTTTAATTTTGTTCTAACCTTTTCTGCAAATAATGTTGGTAAACCACTTATATATTTTTCTTTCTAATAATCATGATTAGTATTTTCTCTAACCAAGAATTTGATGAGGAAAATATCTTTATACCATCTAAAATCATCGAACTTTGAAAATGATAAATTTGATAATATTTCTAAACTTCTATCTTCAAAAAGTTGAGGTTCTCCTATAAAATCTTTAACTATACCATAAATTAAAATAGCGGTGGCATCTTCTAAGACTTGATTTTCAACTATTTATCCTGTTGACTCAGTCTTAATAGGTTGAGTAATAGTTGTAGCATTTAATTTGCTTTGCCTATTATTATTTGTGAGGTAGTTATCCCACCAATATTTCATAGTACCTGTAAATCCTGATATAATCATATTAACTGCTTGTTCATCTATCATGTTGTTAATTTTATATGTTGTAATAACCATTCTCATTTTATGTAGTTTATTATATATTTGATTTCTTCTAATCCATCTATATTCCACTCGGCAATTTCTCTTCCAGAATGTGAAGTATGAGATAAAAATTCATTTTCTTCATACTGGATATCTGCAAAAGCGGGATTTTTATAATAATTCTTTTTTAGGAATATTTAGAACTTAGTTTTTTAACTTCATTATCGTTCTTTCCAATAAAGTTCTAATAACCTTATCATCTGAGACCTTTAATTAAGACTTTAATCTATCATTAATTTTTCTTATAAAATCATCTGTTACTTCAAACTTTTTTTCAAATTTAGGAAATTTATCTTTTGATAATTCTGGTAGTTTAAATATTTTGTGAGTTTTCAGCTTTCTGTCATGATGAGAAGAACTTGGTTTATCCATAAAAGTTAATTTATTCTCAGCTTTGAGAATCTGTTTAAAAACTTTATGTAGTGGTTGGTTTGTGTAATTATTTTTTTGAAGTATGGTATTAATATCTTTATTTTTAGGATCACTTTTAGTATCTACTATATCTAATTTAAAGGGTGAAGCAGTAACAATTCAACCATCTACTGATAGGTAATTTCTTCTAATGGGGAAATTATTGATTCTACTACATTATCAATAGTATACCATTTATTAACAATCATATTTAATGAAGTTGTTTGATTATCTAATTTTCCTATGATTTCAAAACATTTTAAAAATTCAATATTACATCTTAATCTTTACATATAATTGGACCATTTTTCACTAAAAAAATATCTTTCTTTTATTGAATATATTTTTATATACCATTACATTTTAAAAGAATTTTTTGAGCTAGACCATAATTTATTTAAATTTTCAATGTCAGGTTCAAATATTTCATCTCACCTAATCATGCATAGAGAGTCGTTTACTCCAAGCATTTCACTAGCAGTGGAACTAACTGATTTTTTAGTATTTAAATTTCTAGATTCATATTCCACTTTGGGAATTGTTTTTGAGAAATCTTCTCCTTTTAATTTTCTTTCAATATCTTCTAATTTTACTTCCCTTTCTTTAATAGATTTGGAGAGCGATTGTCTAGAAAAGGACATTCTTCTACTTGAAGATGCTTGATTAAAAAATTGAGATCTTAGAAATTTGAAGTCTATAGATCCATCTGGATATTGTATAACTTGGCCAATGTTTGAATTTTCTTCTTTAATTTTTGGCTCCATTATTTAGTCGAAATGCCAATTATCTTTTATCAATACATCATCCCATTTTATCATTTTTGGAACAAAGGTATTATTATGATTATGATTAGCTTCCATAAGCATGGTAGCTCTTTTATTACTAATTATTTTAGCCTTAGGGGCAAGGTTGTTTTCATTAATCTGTAATATACTCTATATATTATTGTTATTTCTCTTGTATTTATCTTACTATTAATAGTTTTTGTTTTAACATTTAACGTTAATGTTTCCATAACATTTTGATCATTAATATCTATAAGAAAAATAGGATAACAATTAAAGTATAATGGGCTATTAGAAAGGTTACTTTGTAATACTGCTAATAATGATTCATCAAAGCTTAATAACCTATTATCTATTAAAAGTATACAGATATAGGTACATCTAAATCTATTCTATATAATGATTTAACTACTACTTGAACAAGACTTATGCAAAGGAACTTGTAATTTTTTCTATATCTGTTAATATCTTTAGTTGCTAATAATTTAATAGTTTCAATATTTCTATTAGTTGCAACTGTAGATTCAAAAGTTTTAATATTATAATTTCTTACAAAATGAAATTGTTCAGTCTTATAGACTCTATTAAAACTTTCTTTTGGAATATTTCAATTTTATAAATCACTTTCTATTTTAGCAATTTTATTAGAGGTAGCAGAAATATTAACACTATTTATTATGTTTTGGTTGGTTAGAGTTTCATTAGGATTTTGGCAGATATGAGAGAAAACACTATCCTAGGACCAAAATCTACTTTAGATGTTACTCCTTAATAATAATATCTTTGTAGTAATTACTAGTCTTTCTTCTTCTATTATTCTTTTATTTTATTCCTATAGGCTTGGTGACGGGAACACCTTCTGGGTTCGGCTCTATTTTTACCACATACTAAGAACTAATCCATTATTCCAGATTTTCCAATGTCTAAACAGCGACTAAACGGCTACCTAACTTAAGGAATAAAACTAAGAATATAGAGGAAGAACAACATTAGCTACTAACTAGAGAAACATTTATTCCAAAAGTAACACTAATTTCGACCAGCTATAAAATAGTATAACGCTCTAGCCACTCCTACCCATACTCCCTCCCAGTCAACTTGGTTCTGATACCATTTGAGGGACGAATCTGGAAAATGGGGAGCAAAGTAACAGTCTAAAGTAGTTTAAACTATGAAAGTACTTTAAACTTTGAAAGAACCAAAATAAATACAAAATAAATGCAAAGGAAAATTAAAGAAAATATTAGAGAAGGAGAGAAATTTATACTTACAAAATCTTTTTATTGATTTGGGAAATGTTGACAACTTATAAAGGAAATATGGGAAACATCGAAAGTGGTAGAGAGTTTTCTGAGTCAGGGAAATTTCAGAATGCCCTCTCCTATTACAAGTTGAAAGCCTTAAATAAGCCTTAAAAGTGCCAACTAATATCTAACAAACACTATCTTTTTTACATCTATTCATACACTAATACGTGTTATTTATTCTACACCTGTCTAGTAGTTGATGATTATATATTTGCTCCATAAGTGTCTTTGAATAATTGAACCTTATCTTGAACATACCTTTGATGATTTTGGGGAGATGTGTATTTTGAATATTATTAAAGTACTTTTAAATTTTTCTTCTATTAAGATTTGATCCAAAAGTTTGTTGTGAATAACTTATAGGGTTTACCATGTTTTCTTCTTGTTATTTGTGTCCTTGTCTTTTGTGTTATGAAAATTTTTGCTTCTTCATCATGTAACTATAGATTCCATGGGGTCCAACTATTTTTGTATTATCTTTTTAAATTTAGTAGAAGTGCTAGCTCTTCACAGTATTTAATAACTCTATTATCTGTTTTGATAGGCGGGATTTGTCTCATGAGGAGAACCAGATATTGACATTTCTGGTGATGTTTATCCTTTGATTCTTTAGAATTACCAATAACATATGAAAAACTATTTATTATATTCCAATGGTACCGAGATATTTTATTCTACTTAAAGCTTTTCAAAATTGTATTTTTCATCTACTCAAATTACATTCAATCAATAGTTGTTTAAAAAGTATTATGGGTTAAAAAGGAAAATATTTACCTGCGAAAACCTTTTGCCAAATATAATAAAGTATATTTTTCTAGTTAGAAAAAGGTTTAGTTATCTATTACATAAGATATAAAAGTTACTTATAATATCTGTGAGTATTTAGAAAATTATTTATTTTCATATAGTTTCTAAAGGGATTTGTAACCCTTCTTTTCAATTTTTTTTTATATAAGTACCATAATTGACAAAATTATTATTTCAAATTTTTGCTTGTAAATATGTCTCTTGGTAGAAATATTCTGAAAAAATTATTTGAATGGTTGTAATTTTGGTAGACTAGTGATGGATTCCTTTAATGGAAGGGGAATGGTAGGCTTTGACAGACATAAAAATTCTGTCAAGACTAAATATCTATTTTCTGATCTTTATCTTCTTTGTTGAAGAGCATTTTCATTTACTCTTCTGGTAGAGAGGGCTGAAATGCAAGCCTTGGCCTTATTTTTGGTGTTTTGGCTCTCATTATTTCCCTGTAGAAATTTCCTAATCAAGAAATCTAGGAGAGAATTGTTTTCTCCCTTTATATATTCTATTTGAAAATCAGAACTAGCTAGTAAAGCTTGCAATCTGGCAAATATCTATTTAAAAATAAAAATATTAACTTCTTTTTGTAGAACATCTTTGGGTGCTTTGCATTCTATTCTTAGTAAAAATTATTTATTTATTGAATCATTTTGAAATTTAGTAATACATAGTACTATAGAAAAAATTTCCTTTTTAATAGTACTATAATTCTTTTGAGCATCATTCTAGATTCTGAACGTGAATCTTACTAATTGTTTAGTAGACTATGAAAATTCTCTATTTAAGAATGCATCCATATCCTATGTCTGAGGCATCAGTTTCTACAATCATAAGAGCCTCTGGATGCGGTATCCCTAGAAATGAAAGTTTTTAAACTATTGGTTTAATTTTTTGAACTGTATTAGTGTGCTCTATTCCCCAAGGCACTGGATCTTTCTTAAGACATTGATAAAGAAGCTTACAAATTTGTCTAATATTAGCAATAAAATCAGTAACATAATTGAGACTTCCTAAAAATATTTGAGGCTGAGTTTTATCAGTTAATTCATCTGGAAACTTGGAGAAGAACTCTATGGCTCTACAAATGGGTTTATAGGCTCCTTGAAATAAACATGTCCAAGAAATCTAGTAAAGGTATGAAATAATTTAATATTTTTGCAGTAACTACTAGTCCATTTTGTTTGAAAATTTTTTTGAAAGCTTTGGAGATGTTTAAAGTGTTGGTCAATATCTTATGAAAATATTAAAACATCTTTTATATAAAATACAGATATATTACTATATTGATTAAATATATTATTCATGATATTCGAAAATTCAGATGGTGCATTATCTAGTCTAAAAGTCATTACATTCTATTCATATTGTCCAAAAGTGTAATACCCCGTACCTTCTTAGCTTAAGTTCATCCTTATAATATTAAGGGATAGCTTCCGAAATGAATATTATTTGTTTCATGTGGAATTCTTCAGATTTAGACTTCCCACTGCGTGGTAAAATTGAATATGCTTTCCATCGATACCAAATTTTCCTAAATCCGACACTCGATGAAGGAGTTATGGCTATTTTAAATTTTAGTCGTAAAACACCGTCATTTCGGTCATTAGCACATCGCGGAGAATGTTTAAATGAAGATTGTCAAATTCCAGAGGACCTTGGAGATATTGGTGCATTGCGGAGTGGGTAATTTCCCGATTGCCAATTTTCAGTGGGACTACACGATACTGGAGCATCACGCCAGTGGTCAAAATGGCAAACCAAAGGGCTCCTCGATGGTGGTGCGTTGCAGTGAAAGCCTAGTTCTCATTCGTCCATTTTTCAGTGAGCCACCGCGATAGTGGCGTGTCGCAATGGACACCCAGTTTGGAAAAATGTGCATTTTTTAGTTCCGTTTAAAAGATTAAAGGGGGTACTTTGGTCATCCTCCCATCCCCGAATTCATCTTAAATAGTGAATTAAACCCTTCCAAAGCACTTTACTTCCACTTTTCATAAAATCTCTCTCAAGAAAAACCCTAACTCATCAAACTTTTTCCCCAAGGAATCCAAATTCCTCCATTAATTCTTCAAAGAAATTCAAGATTGAGATCCCCAATACAAGAACTCTAGGAATTCATCTTCAAAGCATTTATAGGAATCTAAGATTCAAGCTTTTCATCAAAAATCATCAATTAAGGTATGCGGGGTTATGAACAAGGACAATCCTTTCGAACTTGTACCCAAAACTTATTTTAAATTCAAATTTATTGAATTTTATATAATTTTCCATGAAATTCAAGTTAGGGTTTACACCCATCATTGTTATTATCAAGTTTATGATATTTCCAATGATTTAAAAGTTGAATTCCATGATTATGTTCATATTTTCATACATATTACTGAAGTTTCAAGATTTTATGATGAATTATAAATGTTTAAATTACCAAGCATGGATTTTAAGATGTTTTAACATAAGATTGACGCATGGGTTATTTATCCCAAGATTTAGTATTATTACTTCAAGAAAGATGATGCTTTAAGCAACTTATGAGCAGATTATTTACAATTTTTCTGTAAAGCTTTGATCTTTTGATCATTGGTTTAGCTTTATAATTCACTATAGATTATTACAGTTACAGAACTCAGAACAACTTTATTTACAGATTTACTTAGATAAATGCATAACTGGTCTTCATATAAATCCATATGCTAGTTTTAAAAAGTGGATTTCCAATGGTTTGAGCATATAGATTTAAGAGGAAGTAGTATTTAGCACCGAGCAGGAAGTGTGACATTAGCGTGCCCTATCTTCCATAAAACTGCAAGCCAACATAGGTACTAATTGAGATTATTTCCATTTCTATATGGATGACAGATTTAGCTTGTGATCGATCACCTAGATTAGGTTGTACTCCCTGGCAAGAGTATGACACCTCTCCCCAACATGAGGTTTCTTTCTTAAGAGGTCAAGATGTTGGACTCCATGTAGCTCACATTGTTTATGTCGGTTAAGAGAACCTCCCTAACAGTAAAGATTTTTAGAATAAGTTTTCAGATTTCACTTTACCTATATAATTTAAGATTAAGAACAGAATGCAAATTTCAGAACTAAGTGTAATGGCTTACAAGATTTATAGTATATGCTTTATGATTTATGATCCTTAGATTTTAGAATTTACTCAAGCCTACGTGAGTCATTTACATTTAGCATGCATGATTTTATAACTTGTGATGATATTTCTCACTTATTGCATTCACCCCATATACTCAGTACATCATTAAAGTACTAATCCACATATATGTCTATGTGCTACATTGTCTTATAAAAAGGTTCAGGTGCTCAGCCCCATCAGCGCGAGTGATTTCCGAGCATCTCATCTACATCTCTGCAGTTGGTGAGTCCTCATAGTTCTGAGACTTAGCTATTCATATTCTTAGATTATTAATAAATATTTCCGTAATCATTTCAGACAGTTTGAGTACTACAACAAATGTGATATTGATCTACCAAATTATTAGGTACGACATAAAATTTGTCCCTAATTACTCATTTTTGTGACCAAATTTACATTTGGTGTTTAAATGTATGAACAACACATGTTTAGTGAAGAAACATATGATTTCGTAGCACAGTTTTGTCTACTAATGTTTCCCACCAAAAATAATTTGGCGTAATTTATTAAGCACCGTCAACGATGAATTTTAAGTTATCAATGACACATTAATTTGTCACTAATGATATATCCAATTTGTAAAAAACTACTATTTGTCATAAATTAATTATAATGTTGTGGACGAAAAGAATTCATCACAAAAAATAAGTTGTTGCAATAGTGATAAATTAGAGTTAGTAGTTAAATGGTTTAAGCTTTTGGCACAAAATTTTATATTTAGTTGTGATGTTAGTTTTTGTCACTAATAATATAAACTGTTAGTGACAATCATTTTATTGTTTCTATTCAACCCGTGACTTAGTGACAACATAATTTTGTCACAAAATATGCAATTTCTAAATAGCGATAATTTAAAATTTGTAGCTGAATAGTCTAGCTATTTTCAATCCACCATAATTTGAGTTCTTAAACAATGCTACAAAGCGCAATTGGAGGTTTGTATAATGTTGTATAATATTGTATATCAGGTTTCTAAAAAAAAAGTGGGCTCTGCGACTGAAAACTTAAAAACTCAACTACATATATGTAATTTAGTGTTATGGATTATACTTTACGCAATTATCTCTTGTTAAACACTTAACCCAACCTTCAAAACTACACTCATTTATATGTAATGGTCAATATTCTAATCCAAATAATATTTAGGACCTGTTTGGCTATAGACATATTCTGATTTACGTTTTCACTTTATTCCGGAATACTTGTTTGGCCATAAATAAATCAAATACAAATTGAAAACATCTCAAAAGGTGCTTTCATTGTTTTTTATATCACTTTTTGCACTTTTTAATTTATTTATTTTCAAAAAAAATAAATTTTTTATTATCATAAAATAACCCTGATTTCATAAATTTCTTAATCTTTTTAAATTTAGTTTCACTTCTTATCTTTAAAAAAAACATTTGAAATCTAAATATTAACACCAAAATACTATGGTCTAACACAACTCCAACTTTATTTTCAACTTCAAAAATTTCAAAAGTAAATTTTGCTTCTAGTTTTAAAGGCCAAACGTCTACCTAATAAGATGAATTATGACTTTCATTCAATACCTAAATTCTAGTGCACTTAATTACTATAGGAGGACTTACAAAGGGGAAAAGGACAGAAATAACACCTAAAACTAATATAATACCACAAAATTAGCACTCAAAATTAAATACCCCATAAATAGCTACAAACTAATTTCACTAGCTAACCTTCACTATCATACGCTTAAACATAACCGACAATGTCGTTAACATAACTGAAAATGTCGTTAAAGTAACTTTCTCATTCTTTCTTTCCTTTTCATTCATAATTTTCCTTCCATTTAAACTCCTAGACCTCCATTCCTTTACCTTTTTCGATACTTCAATTTGCCTTTCTCATTCCACAAATTTTGAATAAAATCTCCAAAAATCTACCTTCAATTATCTTCCTATAATTTTTTTTCCACTGTAAATTTGCTCAAATTAATACAAAATAATGGCTTCAACTTCATTTTTAGTTACAATAATGATAAAATATGGAGGTCAGTGGATATCTTATGTTGAATTTAAGTGTATCAATGTGGTATAAAAGAGTATCAATTGGTTATAGGGACTACATGTACATGCATAGAATACCCTCTCCCTTTTTTTAATAGTGTATCAATATCATATAAAAGTGTATCAATGTGGTATAAAAGTGTATTAAATGGGTATAAAGATTGCATATGCATCCATAGGTTCCCCTTCTCTCTTTTACAAAAAGTGTATTAACGTGGTATAAAAGTGTATCAATCTGGTAGAAAAGAGTATCAATTGAGTATAGAGACTGTATATGCATGCATAGGTTCCCCTTCTCTATTTTAAAATAAATGTATCAATCTGGTATAAAAGAGTATCAATTGACAAACTCTTTTTTTGCTCTTTCTCACTTTTTTCTTTTTCTTTTTTTTTTTGTATTTTATATTTAGATTTTTATATTTTCAAAAAATATGATTACATCCAGTACAAATCATGATTACTAAATCATGTAGTTATCCATTACTATATAACATTAAGTGCCCATTTGGATAGATTGAAAAAAGTGGCTTTTAAAGAGTTGTTTAAAATTACTTTTGAAAGTGTTGAACTTATGTTAAAAATAAGCAATTATGTATTTGGATAAAAGTCCTAAAACTGAAAAAAAAAAGTTATTGATGTGTTTTGTAAACAAGTGTTTTTGAACACTTTTTTTTTGTCAAAATGTCTGAAATACCCTTAAAGCTGTTAACAATATATAGAGTTGATTATTATTAATTTTTATTTTTGAAATGATTAAAAATAAAATTAATATATATATATTAAAAATATTTTCATGAATGACTATTAATTTGTGTGCTAAAATTTTTCTTTTTTTGTTAAAAAATTTAAATCATCAAGCAAAATATATATGTTACTAATCATTATAATACATTAATAGATAAATAGTTGGTTACAAATGGTACTATTTGTTTGATAAAAAGACTCTTAATTAGAAAATGTATTACTCGTTGATTGAATAATGACTATCGCTATTAAAACATTGGCGAATACGAATATTACATCATGAAATATAGATGGATCATTCACTAATCGTCCATGAAGTTGTATATTTTCAATGAGTATTTTCATGTAATTTGGTTGGTGAGTTATCTTTTATTAGAGAAATTCATATGTTGTACAGTAATAATTGTCCAAATTTAAAAGAATATATTAAAGAAGGAGAATAATATATAAAAAATCATATTTCATAAATTAGAAGTTACATACAAAAGAAGTACTAATATAGCTACACAAGGGTAATTTTGAGAGACAAAAATATCTTTTAATTGGTCATACTATAATGGCTTATAAGCCAAAAAAATAAGTTGAGAGTTGGAGACTTTAGTTTTTGGCTTATAAAAAGAAAATTTTGACTTTTTTAAAGTTATTTTGAAACTTGCCAAATGCTTAACAAAGTAAAAAATAGCTTAAAAGCTATTTTGACCAAAATATAAGTCCATCCAAACACCCACTAAATTGATTTTTAGAGTCCGAAAAAATAATCAACATCAAAAGTTAAAAGTTAATACTCCCTCCATCTCATTTTATGTGACATACTTTGATTGAACACAAAGTTTAAGAAATAAGGAAAGACTTGATGATATTTATCAAATTATCCTTTATTGAAAAATATATTACTACTATTTTTAATTAAGTGAAATCTTATAAGTGGGATCAATAAGGATAAAAGTGAAATTGTGTCTTTAAATAGTTACTAAATAAAGAAATGTAACATTCTTTTTGAGACAGACTAAAAAGAAAATGACGACACAAAAAATGGAACGGAGAAAGTACTAAGTTAACCTTATTAGTGATTTAAATTCTTAAATAAAATTTTTTAGTTAATATTCACTTACTCATATTACTCATAATTAATACTAATATTATTAATTAATCAGAATGGAGTTGCCCTTTGAGTTACACTATTAAAAATATATGATTGCCAACAATATATATCTTTATTATGCCAAATACTCTTTTTTTATTGTTGGTAAGAAAAATTTATTTTCTTGTTATTGCATTATAGTTTGATTAAATATTTGTAAGCTCTTTCAAACTTTTATGTATACTAGTTTAATCGCACATATAATAGTTGATTAATTAAAATTAAATGATTTTATCTATTCCAGAGATTTTTAATGAAGTGTTAAAATTTCAAATCACTTTTCAAAGATTCTTCACACTTTAATATATTAATGTAGATATAAACATATATTTTAGTGAAAACTCATATATATTTTACCACTAGAAGTTTCAAGTGATTGATGGATCATCACTTTTGCGCTTCTCATGCAATACATCTTTCTCTCGCTGCCAAAGACAAAGAGAAACACATCAGTTTGAATCATATTTGTGGTACGATTTTTTTTTCTTTATTTGAAATCTTTTTTTATTTTTAAAGTCAAATCTTTACAAAGTCATTGATTACATTCATATTATGTACTTAAAATTTTAAGAATTTGGTACTTCTTCAATTTTTCTTATTCTAACGCTTTTATATTTATTTCTAAAATTTTTAAATCTTCTTAAAATCAAATTTAGTTGATTTAGAAGTTTTAAAATAATGCAAAAATATTAGTTGTCATTAATTTTGATGACTTATTTTAAAATTTTGGTACTGTTGGCACCCAATTTTGACCTCCCAATGCTCTCTTAGGCTGCTATTTTTGTCAAAATTATTTTAATTTTAATATTAATATTTTTTACGCATTAATTTGGTATAAAATAATTTTTGACAAGCCACATTCATGATTTACAAAATGTACAAATTATTTTATCATTTTTACAATTTATTAATTCAAATACGTTATTTTACATAATTTTATTAATATTTATTCCATCTTTTTTGTAAATATGCACACTAACATTTTGCAAATATATTGTCTATTATTGTCATTATTATTATTATCGATAATTTTATATAATAATTTTACATAACATTAATTTTCACATGCATAGTTTATTTTAGTATCGACATTATCACATTTATTATAATAGCAGCCGGCCCCATTTAACTTTTCCGTATATTTAATTTCTAACCGATTTTATACTCAATTGATGTCAATTACAGTCAAAATTAACCTCAATTTGATCATAAATTAAATTTTATATTTTAACCCATCTTTTATCATGTTTTATCTCAACCGTTGATAAAAGTTGATCCAACGACTAAGATCAATCAACCTTTCTTTCCTTTTTAAACTAAAACAAAACTGTAATCTCTCATTCTTCATCCAAATAGTCGTAGCCCTTCCCATTCTTTCTCTACCTCTTTTCGTCTCTTTCAAAAAATTCACCACCGTCGGTGACTCTATTCTAGCCACCAGCACTGCCAGAGCCGCCCCCTTTCTCTCTTGTCCCATACTAGTAGCCACAACCCAGCCAACTTCAGTCATTGTTCCATTATTTTTACAGGCAAAACCAGCCTCAACAGCCAACAACAACCACGGACGGTGAATCTTTAACTAATATCGCCACTCATCCACATCGTTCTCTCCCCCACCAGCGATCTACCTCCAGTCGGTAATACCATTCAACAATCGGCGAACCTCGTTGCTGCGGCCAGTGGACAACACAGTCGTACCAGCAACCCGACACCCCTACACCCTTCCCTTTTCCTCTGGTAAAACCTATGCAGCCGCATTCTATATCAACAATAATCAACAACAGCCATTTCTGCCGGTGAAATAACCACCACAACAGCCGATGCCAACTGCTACTGCTGTTTTTGAACTAATGCCGTCGAAAACTTTCAAATACATGATGGATTTATGAAATTTGTCTTGGGTTTGTTTTCTCGTTTAAATTCTTGTCTTAATGTCCTCATCTTTTTCTACCCTTTCACTTTCTTAGACTGATTCTTAGATTCAAAAGTGGTAATGCTTGACGCTGAATTTTGATTTAGTTAGTGTAATTGTATGGTTTTTGTTCTATTTTTGAATCTAGCTATGCCTTTACTTACAGTTTTAGATTAATTTAGAGGTTGAGACTTGGTCATTGTCCATTTTTTCCGAATCCAAATTGTTATAATTACGTGGATGTGAACTATTTTCTTTTGGGTTGGTGTGGAGCAAGACTGTTTTCTTTTGAGTTAGTTGCTACATTGGTCCTAGGGATGAACTCACTAAGTACTTTGATTATTCTATATATGGAAGAACTATCTATAGAAGTAATACAGATCATAGGCGGATCAAAGATTTGGAGTCTTCGAGTGCCAGGTAGACTCATTGATTAAATTAATCGGAGACTCCAAATCATAAATCCGAGCCAACTTATGGACAAAAGGTTTATTGAAGTTCCTTTGATGAAAAGTGATACTATTTATACATAATTAAAAAGAATTTTATTTTTATATAGTAAATATTGAACTCGAGAAAACAAGAAATTTTTCAAAGTTACACTGTGTAGTGATTAATTAAACTTACTAAAAAAGTAAGGTCAGCAAGTTTTAAAATGGGCATGTTGGGTGAAATTAATAGCCTTGTGCCACCTGATCCACAGACCACTTTGGTTCTTTGGGTAGCTAGTTTGTTATTTATGTACTATATTATATATATACACACTTTATATATAGAGTTTCTGTTGAAGTTTGCAGGTGGCGTGTCATGATCAGAACGCTTAATAGATCTACCCCTGATACAGATGCATGATTACTATGTGCTTTTCTTTAATGTTCAGCTAGGTACATAATCCATTTTCTACATAGATATATATTTTCAAAATCTTGAAGCTTAGAACTTCAGTCATTTGTTCTTTAGTGTATATCAAGTCATATGTTGATTTGATATCATATAACTCCTTAAAAGAGTTTAGGTCATTTTTTCCAATGACATAATAAGAGAATTTATCTTTAAAAAGGAATATTTTTTCATTATTTCTCAGTATAAGACCTATTTAACTTACTATTTTAAAAGTAAATTCTATGAGCTAAGAGCTTTTTAAATATATGGTGCTATAATTTTCAATTAGAAGTGTTACATTTTACAACCCCACGAAATTTAATTGAATGTTCATATTGTTGATGATCTTTCATTTGGTTGTCAAGATATCATGGTGTGGGCTTAACAATAAGAAACTTATGGTTCACACTGCAGTGCTCTGACTACATGATTTGGGTAATGAATCCAAGATGCTTCCTCTATGGAGATAAATATTTGGACGTCCTATAGTTGTGATGATGTAGTCTGATTGGTTATAGTTATCTAGTTATGTGCAGTAGCTTTCTTGCTTCTATTATACCTCAGTTGGTTGACAAGTAATTGTGATCTCAACAGAGTACTTTAATTTCTTCGACTTACGTGGACCAACTATATGATGGAACATCCTATAGATAACAAGGTCAAGTATCTATGTTCTTTGGGTACATTTTATCCTCCCATTAGGTTTTTGACTTATTTGTTATAAATTGCTTTACAACGTGACTATTCTTGCTTCCTTTTATCTAAAGCAGTATCCTTGTAGTTCAGTTAAAATACATGGATATTTCCAAGTAGTATAGCTACTTCAACTTCTGCATAATGGGAGCTATTATCTAAGTTGCTCGGACTCTTTATTTAAGGTGCCACATCCATGTTGACACAACATGGGTATGATCATATGATCCATACCCAATGAGCCCAACCAAAATCAACAGAGAAACTCAGGAGTGATCCAATGGTTTTTGTAATGAAAACAAAAGATAATGGAAAATTAAATAAAATAGAATACCTTGTATGTAGAAATATCTATGTCACTCTTGTCCTATTATCTCTTTCCAGAATTCTCCTCTCGGTCAATATTTCTCCTCAAGTTTTTCATATAATATTTCATAATTGTTGTTTAATTATTTTTTTAGCTGAATTTTCACAACCATATTTGTACCTTTTCGAATCTTAAAATTTAGATCACGAAGGATCCGACCTCTAAATCCTCTCCTATGGTAGAAAACAACACTTGATTCTAAGTAACTTAAGCTATTACTATTCCATTTTGATAAATGTATTAACTTATCTTAAGGTTTTCACAATTTTCAAGATGCAATTAGGAAATACATTATTTTACATCGATTGAAAGAAAGGCGAGCTAGTGCTCGTTATTTTTTCTCTTAACATTGCAGTTGACAAATCATAAAATCAATAAAATTAGTGAACGAGCTTATAAATATTTTTATGTGCTTTCTGTAGGATCATCCATTCTCATTAACTTGTATATGAAATGAATATAAATTAGCTAGAGACAATGTTGCAACTTGCTTCTTATTACTCAGATCATCAATTTGTTTATTTAATTAGTCTTAACCTAATATGTTGGTTACTACAATTGGCTCATTAATTAGGCCCTCAAATGTAGAGAAGAGGATTGATTCTGATGAATTTGTTGCAAATTTTTGGTAATCAAGCAAATTATTTAAGAGTATGCACTATGCAACATAATTTGTTCAGGTACATATTTAAAATTTGATTATGACTTGTGTTTACAATAATTTTATTGCTCATAAAATACCAGTTATACATAAGTAGACGACTGAGGAGGGAGATAGGTGAAATTCTGTTACATTAGAATTTGATGTTGTGGTGATAATATGTTTTAACTAATAATTTAGTAACATTTGTTCTACTTCATGTGCGTGAAAGAATATATGTGATAATGTCATTGTTAAAATTTATACTCTGATTAGTTTCTGACACTTTCATCTCTAGAATTCATATCACAAATTCAATATTATTGAAAATGTAATAAGTTATTCTGAAAAATGTCCTAATTCTAAAACAGAGTAGATATTTTATGAGTACAATATAATAATGCTTGTTTGTACTATATTCTGTGATTGATAAAGAGGATATTGATTTTTGGGTTGTGCATGTGTCTACCCTCTCTATGCATTATTCAAGTTTAAGCATTGTTCTAAAAAAATTCTTGGCATAATATCTATTTTTCTAAATGGAGTTTCTTTCAAGTAATTAGTCATATTCAATCTTAATATTCAAGTACTTAAATGTCCTTCTAATTAGCAAGCTAAGAATTGATAGTATCAATTATTAAATTTCCTTCAATAAATAGCCTTTTTAGCAGTAGCACAAATTGATTCTAATCTTTGACAGTTAGAAGAATTACTTTATTATTCAACTCTACATGTCTCATAAATTTCTTGTCAATATTCACTGTTCATTTTAGGTGTTTTCTGCTGATTGTTTTGATAATTCTATTTATTAATTTCTTTTTTACATTTTGGGCCTTTGCTATTTTTCTTTACATACGAAGGATACGATTCTTCAATAACAGGAAGTGATGTTAGTCACAGATCTACTAAGAAAAGTCTGAAGGAAAGGGAATAGTTTGGAGACATTTAATGTTACTTTTATTGGATCATATATATATATATACAAAAATGTATTATAGTGTATTTTGAATACTTTGTGTTTACTCTTTTGTAATGAAATGTTTTGATATGATTCTATTTCCCAAAAGTGTTTTTTTTAAATTATGTATTAATTTTGTATTTTAGATAATTGTAATTGTCCCTAATCATGACAATTTTTAGCGATAATTATTTAGTCGGTAAAAGTAATAATCTTAGCCACAAGATGATATTTTTAGCTACAAATAGTAAGTCATTTTACAAAAGCAA
This sequence comes from Capsicum annuum, assembly GCF_002878395.1. Classification (NCBI taxonomy): domain Eukaryota; kingdom Viridiplantae; phylum Streptophyta; class Magnoliopsida; order Solanales; family Solanaceae; genus Capsicum; species Capsicum annuum. Next base: position 90,079,489 of record NC_061113.1, read on the forward strand.
AGTTGTCACTAATTTATATATTTAGGGACGAAGCATTTTTTTGTATATAACAGACAACCTTTAGTGATGAAATTATGTTTGTTCTACTACAAATGGATATATTTTAAGAGATAATAGATCTTGTCACTAATTAATCTAAATAATTAGTGACAAGGTAATTTCGTCGGTATTAATAATCTTTTTAGTGAAAAAATCGCATAATCAACTACAAAATTTTACACTTTTTATGATAAATAATTTCGTCACAAATATGATGTATTTTGGGATGAAAAAAGAGTTTTGTTATTGATACAATTTATTTAGCGACAAAACACTAAATTGTCTCTATATACTTTCAGTGACCTACGTTTAGAGACAAACGATTGACGAAATGTTTTTTGTCACAAAAGATATCTCGTGACAAAGTATGATTCATAAGTGACAAAATAATTTATCAGTGATGATCGAGTTTCTTGTAGTTAGCTGGGGGCCTGTCCCAGTGACTCTCTAGATTCAGTTAGTAGAGGCTTGTCGGACTACTAGATATAGTTTTAGTTCACAGTTACAGTATTCAGATTTTCAGTATTTGCTTTACTAGACTTTTGAGATTAGTATGATTCAGATATACCCTAATAATTTAAATAGATTCCACATTTATTATGATTTTTCATTCATACCTTCCCAAATTTGAGATTCATATTTAGAAAAGGCAGTCAGGGTTAGCTCAGAATTACTTGTAGTTGGAGCACCGTGTGGCGTCTCGGGAATCAGATTTTGGGACATTACAACCTTGATATCAAAGCCTAAGGCTTAGAGAGTTCTAGAGAGCCAGACAAGCCGCGTTACGTAGAGTCTTGACCATAGTTGTGAAGTGCACCATATCTATGTGAAAGAGGCTATGGAGCATAATTCAACAACTTTCCTTTTGCTTTACCAAAAGAAATTAGGGAAATTCGAGCAAACTTCCCGCTTTATGACTTCTTGTAGACTTTTAATTTTGGCTTCTAATTCCAAGTTTCTTAAAGAGGATTCAATTCATCTCATTTTTATTACGCCCTTTATACAATTAATTTATTGTGAAATTAAATTAATTTTGATGATCGTTTTATTTTTTTATAAAGTCACTTTCTTATTTGATATACTATATAGATAAGAAAAAAATATGTTTTTCCCCAAAATAGTGGTGTGGATGCCATTTATCTCGGCAATATAAGTTTTGTTATCTCTTCATTTATATCTTTGGTTATTACAAAGTTATTTATAAAACAAATTCCACCATTACAGATGTGTGAACTGTGTAATTTATAATTTGTTTTTACTTTTTCTCCTGTTGCAGAGAATAGTTTTGTAGTACTTTTTTTAAGGTACTTAGTGGGGATCATTCCTTTAATGGTGCAGTTTCGATCGGCTCCTGTATTTAATAATTTTACTTTGTGAATTGTGTAATTTTTATTTATAACAAATGTAATAGGTATATGATAACTTTGGGCTTTATCTTTTGTAAATTTTTCAATTTTTGATTTGGTTTTTAGAGACTTAATATCTTTATTATTCCTTTCTGTTTTTAATGTTTCTCCAAGCTCTAATTGATATGATTCTGGTTCTTGATTAGATGTTAAATTGTTAGAAAGTGATTCATTGCTAAGTCCTTGCTTAACTTTTTTAGCTTCCCCTTTTAAGTATTGTAATTATGTTTGAAGGTCTTGTATAGTTGTTTCTTATTTTTGTTCTTTAAATTTATTTGACATATCTTTCATGTTAGAGGGTTTAATCCTTTCTTTATCAAACTGATGATGAAGAACAATATCTTTTAAGGCCATTAAATATTTCTTCTTAAGGGTTGAATCTTCTAAATGATTGATTATATCAAATAAGACTTTCTTCTCCTTGTTACTATTGGTAATAACATTTATAGAACGTATACTGGTGCATTTACAATGATTAGCTAATTTACTATTAAGTTTTTCTTTTGAAGAAGAATTGTTTTCATTTTCTTCAAAGGTACAACATAATTTATTATTTTGTTTCTTCTCTTAGTTCTAAGAGATTTATCATGTCTTTCTTTTTATTTAGGACTCTGCACTCTTTAGTCTTAAGTCCTATTTGAATAGTTCCAACTCATACTATTATTATCTATATTATTAGTGGGTTTTGATCGAGATTCTAGTTTCTTATTATTCCTTCCTTTAATGTCATTGGTGACTTTAAATTCATATTTTAATCTATCATTAATTTTTACTAAAATATCATCTGTTACTTCAAACTTTTCTTCAAATTTAGGAATTTTATCTTTTGAGAATTCAAGTAATTTAAATATTGGATGAGTTTCCAACTTTTTATTATGAGAAGAACTTGGTTTATCTTTAAAAGTTGATTTAATTCTCAGCTTTGAGAATATTTAGAAACTATATGTAGTAGTTGATTTGTATACTTATTTTGTTGAAGTATTCTATTTATATCCTTATTTGGAGGACCACCTTTAGTATTTACTATATCTAATTTAAAGGTGAAGCAGTAAAAACTCTACAATCTACTGGTAGACTAACTTTTTCTAACGGAGGAATTACTGATTCTATAACTTTATCACTACTATATATTAACAATTATATATAAAGATTAATTTTGATCATCGAGTTTTCTTATAATTTCAAACCACTTAAAAAATTCAATATTACATCTTAATCTTTTCATATCATTGAACCATTTTTCTCTAAAATCACATCTTTCTTTTAATTAATATCTTTGTTTACACCATTCCCCTTTAATTGAATTTTCTAGGCTATTCCATAATTTTGTCTAAATAATTAAACCCAAGTTCATATATTTCATCTGACCTAATCATGCGTAGAGAATCTTTTACTCCTAGCATTTCCCTAGCAGTGGGACAAACTAATTTTTTAGTCTTCAAATTTCTAGATTCATATTATACTTTGGAAATTGTTTTTGAGAAATCTACTCCTTTTAATTTTCTTTCAACATCTTCTAATGTTACTTTCCTTTCTTCTTCAGATTTGGAGACTGATGGTCTAGAAAAAGACATTCTTCTACTTGAAGATACTTGATTAAAAGACTGGATCTTAGAAAAAATTCTAAGTCTATAGATCCATCTAAATACTGTATAACTTGTTCAATGTTTGAATTTTCTTCTTGAATTTCTGGCTCCATTAGGGAGTCGAAATGCCAATTAACTTTTATTAATACATCATCCCATTTTATCATTTTGGGGACAAAGGTGTTATTGTGACTGTGATTAGCTTCTATAAGCATGGTAGGTCCTTTATTAGTAACTATTTTAGCCTTAGGGGCAAAGGTTATTTTCATTAATCTATAATATAATCTAATAGAGACAATACATTGAAACACCCTTAAACTTGTAGCCAAAACTTACTTTAGACCCTAAACTTGTATGACAGTTATTTACCCCCCTTAAAAACTTTAAACTGAATTTATTTCACCCCTTAGAAGCCGAAGTGAGATCGCGTGTTGCTGGGTACGTTGAAGCCTTGTCTTTGCCTTTTATATTTTTTTTAAACCAAAATATTCTTTTAAATTTTTGTAACAGGTATCAATCCCAAATCACCCAATCTAATTTCATCCTCAAAAGCTCTAATTTACTTCTCTTCTTTCTCAATTTCTCAAAATCTGCTTCCTCTCCAAAATTTAAGCATAATTTTGAGATTGGTTTCTCTTCCATTTCAAATGTAAGTGCTCTTGAAGAACTGTAATCTATTTTTCTAGCACGCAATTAGGTTGGTTAATTTGATAAAACTTTGTATGGAAGAAAATGATAATGCTTTGTACAATGAAGTTCATTGTAATCATGGATTTTTGTTGCATATGAAGACATCTTGGACTTCGAGGAATCCCAACAGAAGATTTTGGGCATGTCCTTATTATGGGGTAGATATCAATTTTTTTGCTTTTACTATTTCGATAGACTTGATTAAAGACTAATTCATTATTTATTTTTCACCATTGAAGGTTCCAAGATCGTGCGACTTTTGGTGTTGGAGGGATAGAGAAGATGTTGATCCCGAGGTCCAAATATGTACTTCCGAAACTAATAGAGAAATTAGGTGAGCTTGAGAATTTAGTTGAGTCTTCTCAATATATTGACAATCATGCATCGATTAATGAAGTTGAAAAAGTTGAGTTGAATAAGTTTGTTGAGGAAACTTCTCATGAAGTAGAAAAGACTAAAGAATCAAAAGATGATAATTGCGTTGATATGAAATTGGAGAAGTTGGAAGAAAAGGTTGAGAAGATCAAAGAAAGAGAGAAGAAGTGGAGAAGAATTGCTAAATTTGTTGTGTTTTGTTGCTCTCCACTACTAATAGCTATAAGCTATTGGCTTGGGATGATACATATAAAGAAAGGTTCAATGAGGTTACCTTAAGGTGGTTGTTCTTGTTAGAAGATATCTAGCTTATTTTCTGATTGGTGATGCTTTTTTAAGCTTATTTTGTAATCTACTTTGGCTGGTGACTGTCTCTTGAGCACTTGGTTGTTGTATTTTGTAGTGCAGCTTCTTTTAAGCTTCTTTTGTAATGTATTCAGTTGTTGGTTGTCTTGATATATATGAAGAAAAGTAGTTGAATTGATTATATTATAAGCATTTGTTTTTTTTGTAATGGTGCAACTTCTTTTGTAATGAAGTTAACCACAACTGCTTATAGTCACAACTAGTTAAGCAAGACTGTAAAAACTATCATTAACCACAACTGCTTTTAGTCAAATGAGAATTGTGCAGACACAGGATCATAAATGCTTCAAACAAACATTTTTCAACATAATGCAGTCACAGCTGCTCATTTCTAACAAAAATATATAGCCAGAACTGTAGTCACATTTACATATGGCAATTACACATAAAATTAGTGCAGTCACAGCTGCATAATTGAAGTCACTAATCAAAATAGAAATTGCCTAAGAGGAAGTCACTATTATTTTAGTACACAACATCAATACACAAAAACAAAAATCAGACTGCTTCTACTAAAAGGTTGATGAACTTGTTTGGCTTAGATGATTCATTTCAGCAGCATTTGACCTTGTCCTTATCCTTTTCTGTGCTCTCATTACTTCGAGATCTTGTTGTGTCATAGCTTTCTTTCCTTTCCATTTCACACCGGATTTTGGTTTGTGATGTCCAAGATGTACAGTCACTATGGAGGAGTTTATAGGCATTCTAGGCTAAAAACCATAGAACAAATTTATTTTAAGACATTTAAAAGATAGACTTTAAACTAGAGAAATTTCATCAAATTTAACTTACATTGAGAATTTTATAACCACGTTCTGTTTGAAACACCCCCATTCCAACCATCCTAGGTCTTTGAAAAGGTGCCCCTTTACCTCTTCCAACACCAACAGCAGGTGTAACTCCTCTTCCTCTACCAATACTACCTACAGTAACATCGGCAGCAGGTCCTCTTTCTCTACCAACACCATCTATAGTAGCAGTAGCAGCAACTCCCCTTCCTCTACCAACAGCAACAGCTCCCCCTCCTCTACCAGCAGCAACAACTCCCCTTCCTCTACCAGCAACAATAACATCAACTCCCTTCTCTCTACCAGCAGTAACAACGACAACTGCCCTTTCTCTACCAATAGCAACAACATCAACTCTCTTCCCTCTACCAGCAGCAACAACTCTCCTTCCTCTACCAGCAATAACAACATCAACTCCCTTCCATCTACCAACAGCAGCAACATCAGTTCCGCTTCCTCTACTAGCATCAACAGCAGTTGTTCCCATTCCTCTACCATCATCTACAACAGTAGCTTGTCTTTCTCTACCAGCAGCAGCAACAACAACCTACAATATATTACAAAAAATGTAAAAAAATAATAGAGAAGTGAACTAGTAGTAAATGACAAGTCAATTGTTACCTTTGTAGACCCTTTTGGTCTTTCTCTTCCTCTTTTTGTGCCAACTAATGTAGAGGAACCTACACTGGATTTTGTTGAACTTGTATCCAAAGGACAACCTTTCTTATTATAACCCTTGGAATGACATATGTTGCAGCTCATCTCAATACTATGTTTAGACAACTTTCCAGTCTTGTTTTCACTTTGCTTCTTTCTTCTAGATTTGCCAGGCCTGCCTGGAAGTTTTTTTATTATTGGAGGTAAAACAAAAAGGTTGGTTGATTTTTACCATATTTGCATATTAGCAATAGGTTGGATGTAGTAACTATAAGTCTTGAGGTAGGTTTCCTTGGTATACCAATTTGCAACATAATGAATTGGCTCCAATCTCCTATAATGTAGTGCAGCTACGGCATGACAACAAGGTATACCTTTCAACATCCAAGACCTACAAGTACAACTTCTATCTCTCAAATTCACTATGAAAGTATTTCCGCAGCTATCCTTAACTTCAAAACCAAACTCACTATTCTACTCAAGGGTACACTTCATTGATTTTGTTGTGTTTTCTTGCAATACTTTTAGTGCCATTGGAGAAATATTAGTTAACCAAGTATCAACAAACTCTCTCAGTTGTCCTATTCTTCTCATCACCTTGACCCTTATTTCTTATAGCATTATCATGATATTCTTGTGTCTGGGCCCCAATATCCATGAATTAAAACTTTCAGCCATGTTGTTGTCAACACTGTCACAACAACTATGATACTTGAAGTACACTTTGGACCACCTTTCTATGTTATACCATAAAAGATCTTCACTAATTTTATCACCTAAAAGCTCCATATGATCCAAATTTCTTCTCAATTCTTGCTCATATGTGGATTTGGCACACTTCCAAAAATAATTTCTCCTTTCAATACCCTTCCAAACTTTGGACCAGTTAGCTAGAATATGTCTTGCACACATTCTTTGTTCTGCATTTGGCAACAATTCTGTAATTACATTGTCAAGACCCTTCAAGAAATAATAAATTTTAGAGATTATAGTTAAAAAAGAAAAATTAGTTAAAAGAAAAAAATAAAGACAATTAATAACAAATGCTTTACCTTCTTCATATCAGTGATAGTAGTTACTTCAGAACCATCTCCCAATTCAAGATCATTCTTCACAAGTCTTATAAACCATCTCCAATTGAATGTGTTTTCAACTTCGACCACTGCATAGGCTAATGGTAGCATCTGATTATTTCCATCTTTACAAACATCCATAAATAGTTGACCTTTACAAACACCTATCAAAAAGCAATCATCAAATCTAATACATCTCCTAGCACCACCTTTGAATGCTTTTTTCAAAGAATCAAAGCATATATAAAATGATACAAATTGTATTTTTCCATTTTGAAAGGTTTCTTCACTAAGCTTCACCACACATGTGCTATCTGGATTGGTCTTTAAAAGCTCATCTTTATAATCTAGAATCCTTTTAAACTCCTCTACATGGTCACCCATGATCTGCTGCAATACAATATTCCTAGCTTTTCTTGCCACTGTTCTCCCAATATATGCCTTCAATTTTTTTTTCACCAAGTTTTGAAACTGAAAAACTCTAATACCAGGCTTAGATATAATCCTGTCTCTATATCTCTCTGCCAAGTACTTTGAATTCACAAGTTTGTTTTTGGTTGTGGCATTACATATGTGGACTAGATTATACTTCTTCACCTGAAAATCTCCAGTTCTAGAATCATGGCTTCCAAACAACAACCATGGACAACCATCAATACATTTTACTCTCACCTTTTTTGGTTCATTCACATACTTGTCTAATTCTACATGTTCTTGCACAGCATACATAGTAATAGCTTTTCTAAATTGCTGAACATTTTCAAAACAAAGACCAAGCTCCCAAACTATTTTTTTACAAGTAGGATCAAAGACAATTCTCTTATGATTTCTTTTTGTTCTTCTTGCTTTTTTTTCTCTTCTTCCAGATTGTTCTACTTCATCATGTCCATCATTGCCATCATCACTATCTATTTCAAAGATAATATCTACATTAGAATCAAAATATGTCTCATCTATGGCTATTTTTCCCTCTAAAGTAGTTTTTTTGTTGGATAAAAACTCATCGCATCCTAAGTCAACTCTTTTTTTACCTAAACTAACCCCTTCAGTTTTAGGCTTTTTTTTTCTTCAGATCTCTTCTTTTTGGTAGCTCTCTTTTCTTCCCTCAAAAATCTAACTTCATCATAAATGTCACTACCATATTCATCTTCACCTTTATAAAAAAATTCTTCATAATCTGAATTTACAGTATCATCAGATTCACTTACCCAATTAGATGGAATTATTGCCGCATCTGATGCAGTAACAAAGCTAGTCCAACCCAAGTTTTGCTCACATGAGGAGCAGCACAACAATCACTACCCAAAATATGCTCTCTGCTAGCAGCAACCCCACCACCATCACTATTAAAGTTCTGTTCAATAGTAGCAGCAAGACCACTACCACTACTCTTTTCAACAGTACTAGCAGAGGGTGCACTACTCAAGTTCTGCACAACAGTTGCAGCAACACCACCACCTAAATTTTCCTCTACACCACCTAACTCCTCACCATTAGAACCAATAGCACCAAATATATTACACTCTCTAACACTAGTAGCAGCAGCACCACTATTTAAATTTTCACTCAGAAAAGGCTTTTGAGGTATTGCAGCCTCTACAAAGCCATCTTCAAACCCTAATTTTTCACTTATCCCACAGTCTTGACTAGACTCTTTGTTAAAAAAAGTAGAAGACTCTCCACCCACATGGGAAATATATTCAATAGCAGGTGTTTTAGGGACTACGTGGAGTTTATCTACTAAATGTGACACATATAGTTGAACAATATCTCCATTTTTAAGTTGAGATATAATACCTAAAATATCCATACCACAAGTCACTTTTACTAGGTAATTACGTTTAGGAGGTCTCATATAGACAATGCATGATTCAACATTATAACCAATTTCTTTAACATACCCAAAAAACTCATAGTATGAAAACTTGTCAATATCGACACCAAAATAATCTGTAACAATACCTCCATGGTACTTTATACGAGGCTTTTGCTGTAACCTTCCACCATGATGAACCTCAAAATAATATATGCAAAATCCATAGGTAATCTAAATTTTTTTTTAAAAGTACGATCTATACAACAAAATCAATTTTTACAGCACAAAAAAACCCTAAATCCAAATACAACAACTTAAACAACTTAAACAATTTACGAAAAGCCCTAAAACAAACCTGTTAGAACCCTAATCGAGTTGTAGATCATATGATTTTGGGTGAAATGGAGTTGAAAATTAGCCTAAATTCGCGATTGTTGGCAGCTGAAGTGAGATAAATGTCATTGAATGAGGAAATTAGGGGTATTTATTAGGTTTAGGTTTGGTTTTAATGATTGGGTTGGCTTTATTAGGGTTGGGTTTTAATGATTAGGTTGGCTTTATTAGGGTTGGGTCGGGTGTTAGTAAATGGATTCATTAAATGATGTGGATGAATCAAAAATACGCATGTCCAACACTACCTAGTCTTGACTTTGGATAAGATTTAGAGGGGTGAAATAAATTCCGTTCAAAGTTGCTAAGGGGGGTAAATAATTGTCATGCAAGTTTAGGGTCTAAAGTAAGTTTTGGCTACAAGTTTAGGGGTGTTTCGATGTATTATCTCAATCTAATATTATTACTATTTCTCTTTTATTTACCTTACTATTCATTTTTTTGTTTTAACATTGAATGTTAATGTATTCATAACATTTTGATCATTAATATCTATAGAAAAATTAGGATAATAATTAAAGTATACTAGGCCATTAGCGAGGTTACTTTGTAATACTTCTAATAATGAATCATCAAAGTTTAATACTGACAACGTCCAAATTTACACGTAAGTGTATGTGGTCTACCAAGTAATATAGTGGCCTTCAAGAAAGCCAAGTTATCGATCCCACACAGACTAGATTTGGAAACAATTTAATTTTAGTAGGAGAAAGCCAAGTAACCAAAGAGAGTTTGGAATTTATAATTGCAAGGAAAGTAAACAAAGCATAAAGTAAAGATCTTAAGACAATCAGTAGGAGAAAACCCAGGGTTGAAGCACTCCGAACAATCATATTATGCTATTGGATTTCATTCGTTAACTTACTTATCTTAGTTGTTGCTTCATAGGGTTAATTATGCGATTATGGTTTCCCAACCTCTAATCTATTGCCTAAGTTGAACCTTACACCTATATCGTTGAGCTGGTATGAATAATTCACTTAAGTTCATACAAATATCATTCTACATATGAATCAAGTAAGGTATCTAAGAACATCCTTTTCCTAGATACTAATTCAAGTTTCTTATTTTATAAAGAATCAAGAACCATACTTTTGTTTTTCCCATGTTCAATTGTCCTATTCCCTCTCCCAAGTTCACAAGGTTGACAATGAATGTATTCTAAGGATCGTGAATCCTTAAAATAGTTAAAATAAGAATAAACAAAAAACCGTTATTGATAAGCAAAGAAAACAAACTTAATCTATAGCAATAATAATCATATTCTTGGCTTCAACCCCGGAAAGAGGGCGTTTAGAGAGGAAAAGTCATAATCACAATAACAATGTTGTAAACGACAAAAAACATGTATGAACTAAATGAAATTAATAAAAACCTAATTATGAAGTTGTATTATCCTCTTTATCTCCAAAATATGTCTAAATATATGTAATAACATGATACAACATGTTTATATAGCTTAAGGGTAAGCCAACTTCGTGTAGGAGTCAAATTAGCTTGAAACGCCTAGGTGTGGAATAGATCATGTGTAAAACCCTATATTCCTATGGAATGGGGCATGTATAGCACCCTATATCCCCCTGAAATAGAGCATGTGATTCATGATAATCGTATGTACACTCTGGAAGTTGTCTTCAGAAATTTTTCTAAGGCAAGAGAGCACCGAAATGAGCCTTCGTCGAAGGCTAATCACCTTTAGGACCACCACACTCCATTTGGTTGCTAATTTGGGCCTATTACGAATCCATAGATGTTTTTAAATCGTCCATTGTCCAATCGTATAGTCTACACAATCCCATGACATTCAAGGGGTCCAAAAGTGCATCAATATACGTATTGTGCCTTCGTTGGGCCATTCCAAGCCTTTTTGAGTTTTCCCACATGATTTGAAGCTTGTATATCCTTAATATATCATAATAATCCATTAAAAATAGCCTATAGAATTAAATACAACAATTTAAAGCTCAAAACAACACAACATCCAACACGACGAACTAGAAACACGAGCTAAACATAGGGTAATTTCACTTTGATCTTTAACACATTATTTTGACCCTAGGCTTGATACAATTTACCTTTTAGCATTATCAACAAGTTATTATATATATAAATACCAATAAAAGCCATTTGGAACACTTTAAACACAATAGAATCCACCGAAATCAACTAGACAACCACCGAGCTCAAGCTAGTAACACTAGTTTTTTGGGTTGAACTCTAAATGAATGTCTTTGGTAAATCTTTTTTTTAAAATCACTCTTAGCATCATAAACACATAATTCAACACCTTTATTCACATTTATGTCATTATCAACACATATAGCACACGAATCATCCTCAAAATAAGACTAAAAGGGCTAGAATAGTGACGCTTGAATACATAAATACACCCAACATCACCACCCCACACTTAAAGGCTTGTTCTTCCTCAAACAACTCTATACTATAAACCTCATGAGATTAAGATTATATAATTCTACTAATTGTAAGACACTTAAGCTAGTACTACAATGACTATACGGAATGCAAGTTTCTATACTAAGCATGTTACAAACACAATTGAAAACTTATGAACACTGCTCCAAAACATCCTAGCCTCAAGAATTGACTCACCAAGTTTGAAAAATCATGCTTATAATTCAATAAATGACATCATACAAGTCACCCACATTCATCAAATTTGTGCCCCTCACAATAAGAGAGTTACCCATAATCACTCATAATTACGCAATTCATAACATGACGGGTACACGAATTAAGTTATGCTCACTCTCACAAGGGTGTCACAAGTACAAAAAGAACCATAGGCTTGCCCTTAGTGTAATACTCAACTAATAGTCGAATGTAAAGCTTAGAATCACTTAGGTCTTTTTGGGGTTGTAATGTAGGCTAATAGATGGGTAAGAACTATTTAGGACTAGTAACTAATCTCTGTAAGTGCTTTAATACACAACATTATACATTTTGAACCAATATCTAATGATCCATTTACATAAATTTTTATCTACCCCATACCTTTTGTTTTTGCCCTATCTCTTTTAAGCATTTTCACAAACACATGGTGGACGCATAGCTTACTACCACAAAAAATCAATTTTTCTCCTTTTTCATAATCATGGTAATATTTATAACATCAATTATATCACATCCATCCACCACACATCAATTATAAACACTAATAACTATTACCTTGGGCATCAATTTCACCTTTTTCTTTTTCAATTTCTCAAACTTATCACTAATTCAATTTTTCATTAAAGCACTTAGGAGCTTTTTGTATAAAATTATGGTCTATCAAATAAGGGATTAGGCTACCTATGAGGTTTCCAAAGAAAAAGCTAAATACTCAGTGGGCGTTAACTATGATAATGCATAATGGGTAGGTAAAGAAGGTATAAAATAAGGCTATCAAAGAATTACCTTTATCATCTCCTAAAACCACATTCTTTATTTCTCTTCACACTCACACCGGGCAAGTTATAGACATCACATGCAACAAGGAATATACAAAATACCTCACACGCATATGGAACATGGTCAACTCATATAGGATTATCATAAACTCCCAACCAAATAATAACACAAATTCAAATTTAAGCCAACAAGTACAAGAGTCATAAACATGATATTAAGAGTCACCAAAATAGTAATTCACATAATCAACATGCTTTTACAAATAAACCGACTTGCATCATGTAATAAAAAATAGAACCAACATGAATATGTCACTTATTCCTAACCTAAAATTTTTTAATTTAGCAAAATTTGGGAATTTCCCCACCCCACACTTACAAATATACTTTGTCCCCAATGTGAATTTATAGGTAAGATATAGAAATACACCCTGAGGCTTCTAAGCCTAGCTAGTACCATCTTTACACATAAAGGAGATCTATGGAACCCCACACTCAGTCTTTGACATGCTTCAAGCTCAAGTTTATAGTACTCAAACTTTCTATTAACCTGTGACTCAACCAAAAATAAAAACTACATAAAATAATAACTAAAAACCGAAAAGAAAACATACCTAATTAACTTGGGTTTCTTTCCAAACAGCACCTGATTTAGTATCGCGATATGACCTAACTCAACTCAACCATACTCCTTCATGTTTTTGCTCACACTTGGAGAACATCTTCTTATCTTTTTCACCCCTTTTGGGTGTGAATTCTCAAGAGCAGCAGGTTTCTCAACTTTAGCCTCTTTCAGGCTCATCAACTTCCATCATTTTAGGCTTAGGAGATAGAGTCTTAGGTTGCTCAATCAGGTAGTTTAAAGAGGTCTTTTATGGACTAGCCACCCCATACTTGTCCTCTTCAATAACATTGATCATACACAAATCTTTAACTTGGGACATAATTATGGGTGCTTTGTATATATCAAACACGACCTCTTCATCCTATACCCTCATTTTGAGCATGCCTTTTCTAAAATCAATTAACGCTCCTCCAGTTGCTAAAAATGAATGCCCAAAGATGATTGGTACCTGTTCATCTGTCTCAAAATCAAGAAAAATAAAGTCAGCAAGTATAATGAATTTACCAACCTTTATGAGGACATCCTCAATTATTCCATCTAGATATGTAAATGACCCATCTGTCAGCTGTAACACCATGGTGGTTGGTCTTGGCTCTCCCAAGACAAATATGTTAAATAGTGATAGGGCCATCAAGTTTATGCTTGACCCTAAGTCACTCAGTGCATGGTTCATTTTACTCCCAACTTGGATTAGGATAGCTAACTTCCCCAGATCTCTCAATTTCTTGGGGATTTTCTAAGTCATCACAATGCTACACTCTTCAGTAAGTATAATAGCTCCCACATACTGCAATTTCACCTTTTTAACCACCACATCCCTCAAGTAATTTTCGTTCTTTGGCATACTTTGCAAAATATCTAACAAAGGTAAGTTAATATAGAGTCCTCTGAATATATCAAAGAACTTTCTGAATAGGGCATCCTCCTTCACTTTTTTTTTGCCTTTAAGGGAAGGGTAGTGGTAGTGTCTTCTTCACTTCTGGTTCAATAACTTTTTCTTTAAAGTACTCAAACTTCGTTTAATTTTCAGCAACTCTATCATTTACCTGTTGGGTCACCACATTAGTATCTACCTCATTTGTTACCTTTGGAGGTTTCCTTTGAAGCTCTTTACCTCTCCTTAAGGTAATTGCCATGACTTGCTTTAAATTTTCTGTGTTAGCTGGCAACCCATCTTGTGGCTTAGTATTTGCTGCTTTCTAGTTTTTTTCCACATGCAACCCCAAACTTCGTATGGTCGCTTGCAAATTTTGTAAGTCTGCAGTAAACTGTGTCTGATTAACCAAGATCTATTTTACCACTCCTCCATATTGCTACTTGACTGATTTGGTTAGTTGTGTGGCTGTGGAGCATTCCATGATTGATTTAGTGGATGGGCTTTCCACTTCATGTTGTAGGCATTACCATAATTTGGCCTTTGAGCATTTCCTACATATATCACAGATTCTGGATTTGAATAACACATGGCAGCAGAATGGCCACTATTTCTGCATACCTCACACCAACCACTAGTTTGCTAAACTGCATTGATGGCTATGGTAGGCTGTGGAGCCTCTAATTCTATGTTGCTAAACTGAGTAATGATCTAATTCTGTAATGCAAACACCTGTACTGTTAGGGCTGTGAATTGATCCACCTCTAGTACACCTATAACTCTTTTTGTGGCACTTTTAGAATTTGAATTCCACTTGGGATTTCCTTATGCTATACAATTCAACAATGCGTACAGCTCATTATAAGTCAACTCCAATGCTTGACCATCTGCGGCTGAATCTAGCAAAATCTTCATATTGTGATCAAGAGCTTCTACAAAAGTATGAGAAAGTACCTTATTCGACTATTAGAGGTGTGGACAATCCTAGAGAAAGGCCTTGAAGCATTCATAAGAATGATAAAGATTTTCATCAGGCTACTATTTAAAGCTCACTTTCTCACTATGAAGTCTCACAGTCTTGCCTGATAGAAGGAATCTAATGATAAACCTTCTGGCTAAGTCATCCTATGATGTTATTGAATTTATCGGCTCCATATTCAACCACCTTTTAGCTTCCCCAATAAGTAAATAGGGAAAGAGTGTGACCCTCACATAATCAATATTTATACCCATCAGAATAAATATGGCAGTGAGCTTAATGAAATTTTGCAGGTGAACCTGTGGATCCTCATGTGAAAACCCTACAAATTGTCCACTTCTAATCATTAGTTGTACCATGTTATGGTTAAGCTCAAAATTTCCACTAGCATTCGGTCTTTGAATGGGGGAAGTCAAATTTGTTGGAAGTGGGACTGACACTACCCGAATAGTCCTGCGCACTACTTGATGTTCCTCAGCTATCTGTGCAAGATTTTCTTAGTCTTCTTGGATTTGAGGAATTCGTAGGAGAAGGACTTCTTCTCTCCTACGTTGGTAAAAGTCTTGCTTGGGTTCGAAGCTTTGTTCAAATAACTCCTTATCCCTTGCCAACTTACCATTTTAACAACCTATTTCCTGCAATAACAAAACCAAAATCAATCGTAAAAACATCAAATAAATCTAAAAATAAAACTACAATAAATAGTTTCCAAATAATAAGTCCCCGACAACGGTGCCAAAAACTTGACAGCGCCCAAGCGCACACGCAAGTGTACGTGGTCAATCAAATAATATAGTGCCCTTCAAGAAAGTTGAGTTATCGATCCCACAGAGACTAGATTTTGCAACTATTTAATTATAGTTCACATTTTATACTTTACTGATGCGAAAGTAACCAAAGAGAGTTTGGAATTTATAATTGCAAGGAAAGTAAACAAAGCATAAAGTAAATATATTAAGACAATCAGTAGGATAAAACCCATGGTTGAAGCACTCTGAACAATCATATTATGCTATTGGATTTCATTTGTTAACTTGCTTATCTTGGTTGTAGATTTGTAGGGTTAGTTACGTGATTATGGTTTCCCAAACTCTAATCTATTACCTAAGTTGAACCTTACACTTACATCATTGAGCGGGGATGTAATAATTCACTTAAGTTCTTACAAATATCATCCTACATATGAATCAAGAAAGGTATCTACGTACATCCGTGTCCTAGATACTAATTCAAGTTTCTTATTTTATAAAAAATCAAGAACCATACTCTGTTTATTCCCAGGTTCTATCGCCCTATTCCCCCTCCCGAGTTCACAAGGTTGACAATGGATGTATTCTAAGGGTCGCGAATCCTTAGAATAGTTAAAATAAGAATAAACAAACAACCATTATTAATAAGAAAAGGAAACAAACTTAATACATAGCTATAATAATCATGTTCTTCGCTTCAACCCCCAAAAGAGGGTGTTAAGCCAAGCATAGTCATAATCGCAATCACAATGTTGTAATTAACAACTAAAAATATGTATGAACTAAATGAAATTAATAAAAAACTAATTATGAAGTTGTATCAGCCCCTTTATCTCTAAAATTTGTAAAAATATATGTAAAAACGTGATACAACATGTATATATAGCATAAGGGTAAGCCAAGTCCGTGTAGGAGTCAAATTAGCTTGAAACGCCCAGGTGTGAAATGGAGCGTGCATCATACCCTCTAATCCTATGGAATTCAGAATTTATCACACCCTATATCCCCCTTGAATAGATCATGCGACGCATGAAAATCATATGCACTCTCTGGAAGTTATCTTCAGAAATTTTTCTAAGGCAAGGGAGCACAGAAATAAGCCGTTATCGCGGGTTAATCGCCTTTAGGAGCACCACGCTCTAGGTGGATACTATTTTGGGCCTCTTGTGAATCCACTGGTATTGAAACAATTCCATTGACAACTCCTAAAATCCACACGGACCCAAGACATTCTAAGGGCCCTAAAGTGCGTCAATCTGCGTATTGTGCCTTCATTGAGCCATTTCGAGCCTTTCTGAGTTGTTCCCACTTGATTTGAAGCTTGAATATCCTTAATATATCATCATAATCCATTAAAAAATCATCATATATCATTAAACACAGTAATTTAAAGCTCAAAACAACACAACATCCAACATGATGAACTAGAAACACGAGCTAAGCTTAGCCTAATTTCTCTTTGATCTTTAACTCGTTGTTTTGACCTTGTCTTGATCGAATTGACCCTTGAGAATTATAAACAAGTTTTTTCAAATATAAATGAACATAAAAATCATTTATAACACTTTAAACACAATAGAATTCACCGGAATCAACTAGACATGCACCTAGCTCAAGCTAGTAACACTAGTTTTCTGGGTTGAAATCTAAATGAATCTTTTAGGTACAAACTTGTTTGAAACTCACTCTTAACATCATAAACACATTATTTAACACTTGATACACATTTATCTCATTATCAACCCATATAGCACACGAATCATCCTCAAAATAAGGCTAAAAGGGCTAGAATAGTGACACTAGAATGCATAAATAAACTCAACATAAAATACCTATTATCTCTTAAAAGTAGACATGTAGGAACATCTAAACCTAATATATATAATGGTTTAACTTCTACTCTAACAAGATCTATGTGAAGGAACTTGTATTTTTTCTATATGTGTTAATATCTTCAGATGCTAATAATTTAATAGTTTCAATATTTCTATTAATTACAATAGTAGATTCAGAAGTTTTAATATTATAATTTTTTACAAAATCAAAGTGTCTAGTTTTATAGACTCTATTAAAACATTCTTTTGAAATATTTCAATTCTGTAAATCACTTTCTATTTTAGCAATTTTTTTATAGGTAGCAGATATATTAACACTATCTATTACGTTTTGGTTGGTTAGAGTATTCATAAGAATTTTTGCAGATGAGAGAGAATACACATCCTAGGAAAAAATCTACTTTAGATGTTACTCTACAATAATAATTTCTTTGTAGTAATTACTAGTTTTTCTTCTTCTATTATTTCTCTATTTTTTTCCTATAGGCTTGGCAATGGGAATACCCTCCGGGTCCAATTCTATTTTTCACTACATATTCAAAGCTAATCCAATGGAAAATTTTAGGTTTGCCAACGTCTTAACCGTTATTAAGCGGCTACCCAACTTAAGAAATAAAACTAAGAACATAGAGGAAGACAACAGTAACTACTAACCAGAGAAATGATTATTAAAAGAGTAACACTAATTTTGACCAGCTCTAGGACAACGTAACACTCTTGCCTCTCCTACTCATACCCATATTCCCTCTCTGACAACTTGGCTCTGATACCATTTGGGGGATGGATTAGGAAAATGTGTAGCAAAATAACAATAGGGGACAATTCGGTAAAACGGGGAGCAAAGTAACATTTTAAAGTAGCTTAAAATAAGAAAGTACTTTAAACTTTGAAAATAAACTTTAAAAGAAAATAGTAAAAGCAAAGAAAATAGAGAAATTTATACTAACAAAAACTTTTTTTGATTTGGGAAATGTAGAAAACTTACAAAGGGAAGATGGGAAACATGAGAAAGTTTTAGAGAGTTTCTAAGTTAGGAAATTTTTAGAATTTTCTCTCTATTGCAAGTTGAAATCCTTAAATAGGCCTCAAAAGTGATGACTAATTTCTAACCTAGAATATATGTTTTACATCTGTATTAATACATTCTATTACATCTGTCCATGCACTAATACATGCTATTTATTTTATGTCTGTCTAATAGTATTTGATGACTGCATATTTGTTCTTCACGTGTCTGTGAGTAGCTTGAACCTTTTCAGCATTATCTTGAGCATGTTTCTTTTGATGATTTTGAGAAGATTTTTGTCTTTTCTTTCCTAAAAGATTTGTGCTATTTGTCTTCTACTCTTCTAACTTTTATCTGTGGGGTCCACAATAGCTATTTTCATATTTTGAAGGAGTACTGATAATTTCTTTTCAAACATTTATCTGTGGGGTCCACCGGTAGCTACTTTTAGATTTTAAAAGAGTGTTGACAATTTCTTTTAAAACTTTTATCTGTGGGGTCCAGCAGTAGCTATTTTTAAATTTTGAATATGTAAATTTATCATGTGATTTTTGATGAATTTAAGAAGGTTAAAAAGTATATTTTGATAAATTTTGGAGGATTCTAAATTTTGGAATCTTGATCATGTGCTTTGCTCTATGCATTTGATGAATTTTGAAAGTACTTCATATTCTGCAAGTCTTGAACATGTGCTTGGGCATGTGTAATGTGCTTGGGCATATGTTTTTTAGTATATAAATACTTTGAGTTGTAGAAGAAGTGCTATTATATCTCTGTTGCTGAAGACGTAGTATCAAGTAATTTCAGTATCTTCTTTGAAAGGTGAAATTCCTTTCTTTGGGATAACTCATCTTTTATTATTTAAATCTTTAGAAGAACTAATATATGAAAATCATTTTCACTTATATTGTAGAGATGTTGTACACTATCTGAAATTCTGTAAATTTATTTGTTGAACGAAAATCTTTTATTGCAAAATATAATTGATTTAGTCTCACTAAAAATTTATTTTAAAATTGTTTCAATCGAGAAAATATCAAATTCTTAAAAAGTTGTAATATTTTATAAAAAAATTATTATTATTTTAATGAAAGGTTTGGGCGGAGATAGAACTTCTGCCAATATCTGTTTTCTATGCTTTATCTTCTCTTCAAATAATTTTCTTTTTATGGGGTCTCAATGGTTTTATTTTGATCATTTCAGGTCTCATTATTTCCTTGTAAAAATTCTCTAGTCAAGAAATCTGAGAGAGAATAATTTTCTCCCTTTATAAACTCTATTTGAAAATTAAAACTAGCTAATAAAGCTTTCCATCTAGCAAATATCTATTTAGAAATTAAATTTTTAACATCTCTTTATAAAACATCTTTGGCTTCTTTGCAATCTACTCTTAGTTAAATAATTTTTTTATTAAATCATCTTGAAATTTAGTAAGACATAGTACTATAGCCAAAATTTCTTTTTTAATAGTACTATAATTTATTTGAGTATCATTCCAGATTCCTAACATGAATCTTACTAATTGTTCAATGGACTCTATGGAAATCTTCTAGCTAAGAATGCCTTCATATCCAATGTTTGGGGCATCATTTCTACAATTATAAGAGCCTCTAGATACGGTATCCCTAGAAATGAAAGTTTTTGAACTATTGATTTAATTTTCTAAACTATATTAGTGTGATTTATTCCCCATGGAATTGGATTTTTCTTAAGACGCTGATAAAGAGGCTTACAAACCTATCTAATATTAGGAATAAAATCTGCAACATTGTTGAGACTTCCTAAAAAAGATTGAAGTTAAGTTTTATTAGTTAATTCATCTGAAAACTTAGAGGAGAACTCTATGGCTCTACAAATGTGTTTATAGGTTCCTTGATATAAATCATGACCAAGAAATCTAATAGAGGTTTGGAATAATTTAATCTTTATAGCACTAACTACTAGTCCATTTTGTTTGACAATTTTAAAAGGCTTTGAGATGTTTAATGTGTTTGTCAATATCTTCTGAAAATATTAAAACATCATCTAAATAGACTATAGATATATGACTATACTTATTGAATATATTATTCATGATATTCTGAAATTCAGGTAGAGCATTTTTTTTGTCCAAAAGGCCTTACTTTGCATTCATATTGTCCAAAAGGAACATTGAAGGTTGTTTTGTATTTATCTTTTTTTGCTATTTGTATTTGCCAAAATCCAGATTTCATATCAAACTTGCTATAAATATTAGCTTTATAAGTTCTTTTAAGAAGGTCACATTTGTTAGGTATCGGGTACCTAATCCATTTTAATACCATATTAAAAGGCTTATAATTGATAACCAGTCTAGTGAGAGTGCTGAGTTAGCTACCTTTAAGTTGCATGGTGTGGCTCACACATTATTTAAGTAGTGGAAGGCGCAGATGCAGGTCATATAGAATGGGAAAAGTTTTCTACTACTTTTCTAGATAGGTTTTTCTAGTTGGAGTTGAGGGAAGCAAAAGTTTTAAAGTTTATTACCTTGAAGCAGGGGAGCATGACAGTGAAGGAGTATTCTCTCAAGTTTAATTAGTTAGCCAGATATGCTCTTCATGAGGTATCTGATAGTAGATCTAAGATTAGTAAGTTTGTGTTTGGTGTGTCTGATAGTATGGTCAAAAGTGTAAGACCACAATGCTGATTAAAGAGATGGACTTAGCTAGGTTGATGGTCTATGCTCAACAGATAGAAGAACAGAAGACTAAGGAGAAAGAGAGGGAGAGCAAGGGGGCTAGAAAAGGTAGCTTCAACTTTACTCAGCCTAAGTAATGGGGTGGTAACTGTCCTTAATATTTCCCTAAATCTATAGTTTTGGCTTCATCCTCAGCTAGTGCTTCAGTGTCTAAATTTAGAAATAATAATAAGGATAGGGCGCTAGGCTCTACATCTTAGGGTAGAATTAGAGTCCCCAAACAAATTCTCTTCGTCAGAAATATGGAAAAAACTATTAGGATATCTGTAGAGCTGGCAGTGATGTATGTTTCTGATATGGCAAGCCAGACCATAGGATCAGAGGGTGTCCTCAGGTGGGTTTAGAGAGTTAGGATAATCATCTCCCAACTCAGTCCGATCACCTATCTCAGCAAGATGCCGCTTCCAGATCCACCAGTGTGCAATGCCTAAATAGGCTCTATACACTTCAGTCCCAACAGGATCAAGAAATTTCTTTTGATGTGGTCACTGGTATGTTACAAGTTTACCATTTAAATGTTTATGATTTGCTAGATCCAGGAGCTTCTTTATCCTATGTAACTCCTTATGTAGATGTTGACTTCAAAGTCAGTCCCAAAATGCTATCAGAGCCCTTCTTAGTCTCTACTCTAGTAGGAATCTATCATATCCCAGTGGGTATCCAGGAACTGTTTGATTATGGTGTCTCAGAAAATTACTTCAACAGACTTAGTAGAGTTAGAGATGAAAGATTCTGACATCATTTTTGGCATGTATTGTTTTCATTCATGTTATGCTCAAGTTGATTTAGAAACAGATTTGTCCATTTTCAGTTTCCAAATAAACCTATCCTAGAATAGAAGGGTGGTACTTCAGCACGTAGGGGTTAACTTGTTCCATACCTTAGAGAGAGAAAAATGATATCCAAGGGGTGTGTCTATTATCTTATTCGAGTTAAATATTCTAGTTCCGAGACTCCTTATCTTGAGTCAGTTCCTATAGCAAGTGAATTTCTAGATGTGTTTCCTGAAGATCTTCCTAGAGTTCCTCCTAAAAAGGAAATTGACTTCGGAATAGACTTTCTTCCAGATAGTCAGCCCATCTCTATTCCACCATATAGAATGGATCTAGTTGAACTTAAAGAGTTAAAGGAACAATTAAAGGATCTCCTAGATAAGGGATTCATCAGGCCCAATATCTCCTCGTGGGGCACATCAGTTTTATTCGTACATAACAAAGACAATTTTCTCAAAATATGTATTGACTACCATCAAATGAACAAACTCACCATTAAGAACAAGTATTCACTTCCTAGAATCGATGACTTGTTCAGCCAACTTCAGGGTGCCAGTTACTTCTCTAAGATAGACCTCAGATCAAGCTATCATCAGCTCAGAGTCAGAGAATGTGACATTTCAAAAACAACTTTCAGAACTCAATATGGTCACTTCAAATTTCTAGTCATGTCATTTAGTATTACAAATTCCCCAGCAGTTTTCATGGACATGATGAACTGTATGTTCAAGCAGTACTTGGACTTGTTTATCATCGTCTTCATAGATGACATTCTTGTCTAATCCTGCAGTGAAAATGATCACGCAGATCATCTCAGAATAATATAACAAAATCTTAGAGCCCATCAGTTCTTCGCAAAATTTAGTAAATGAAAATTTTGGCTAAAGTCAGTAGTTTTCCTTGGTCATATAATTTTTGATAAAGGCATTAGGGTTGATCCTCAAAAGACCAAAACAGTGAGAAACTAGCCTAGACATATCTCTCTATCAGATATCAGGAGTTTCTTAGCTTTGCTGGATATTACTGATGGTTTGTTGAAGGATTTTCACCTATTTCATCCCCCATGTCTAGATTGACTCAGAAGAAAGTAAAATTCTAGTGGTCAGACTCGTGTGAGAAGAGTTTTTAAGAGTTGAAGACTTGACTTACTACAACCCTTGTTTTAACTTTGACCAGTAATTTAGATGCATTTGTTGTGTACTGTGATGCTTCTAGAGTTGGGTTGGGGTGTGTTTTAAAGCATAGGGGTGAGGTTGTGGCCTATGCCTCTAGATAGCTTAAGCCCTATGATACGAATTATTCCATCCATGATCTTGAGTTAGCAGTTGTTGTGTTTGCCATAAAGATTTGGAGGCACTATTTATATGGCGTGTATGTTGATGTGTTCACAGACCCCAATAGCTTGCAGTATGTATTTTATCAGAAAGACTTGAACTTTAGTCAGATAAGGTGGTTAAAGTTATTGAAAGATAATTACATGAGTGTTCTGTATCACCTAGGAAAGGCTAATGTAGTGGCTGATGCCCTCAGTAGGTTGTCCATGGGTAGTGTTTCTCACGTTGAGGATGGTAAGAAGAAGTTAGTTTGGGAAGTTCAGCAGCTTGCTAGGCTGGGTGTCCATTTGGTTGATTTGGTCGAGGGTAGTATTTGGGTGCAGAATAGTTCAGAATTATCTTTGGTTTCTGAAGTAAAAGAAAAACAGGACAGAGATCCCAGTTTAGTTAAGCTGAAAGAGTCAGTCAGAGATCAGAAAGTAAAGGTTTTCTCCCAAGAAGGAAATGGTGTGTTGCATTTCCAGGGTAGATTATGAGTGCCATGTGTGGATGGTGTGAGACTGCAGATTCTTATAGAAGTGCATGGTTTGTGTTACTCAATTCATACAGGGGCCACTAACATGTACCCTGACTTGTGGGAAGTCTATTTGTGGAGTGGGATGAAGAGAGACATTGCAGCGTTAGTAGCTAAGTGATCCATATGTCAACAGGTTAAGATTGAGCGGCAGAAGCCTAGTGGGTCTATGCAGGAGTTCAGTATTCCTACAAGCTCTATGTTAGAAAGTTGGTTAGATTGCACGGTGTACCATTTTCCATTATTTCAGATAGTGGTACACAGTTCACCTCTCATTTTTTGAAAGCCTTCCAAAAGGTTCTTAGTACCCAAGTTTACCTCAGTACAATCTTTCACCCTCAGACAGATAGTCAAGTAGAAAGGAACATTCAGACTTTAGAAGACATGTTGAGATCTTGTGTTTTTTAATTTAAGGGCAATTGGGATGACCACTTCCCTTGATAGAGTTCATGTATAATAATAGCTATCATTCCAATATTCAGATGGCTCTATTTGAGAAACTTTATGGGAGGAGATGTAGATCCCTTATTATTTGGTTTGAGGTAGGTGGAGCTGCAGTAGTTGGGCCTCACTTGGTGTTTGATTCCTTAGAGGAGGTCCAGTTGATCAGAGAGAGGCTTAAGACAGCACAAAGCCGACAAAAATCTTATGCAGATATGAGAAGAAAATATTTTGAGATTCAGATTAGTGACTTTGTATAATTGAAAATCTCTCCCATGAAGGGACTAAAGATATTTGGAAAGAAGGGGAAGCTTAGTCCCTGATATGTTGGCCCTTATAGGATTCTCAGTTATTTCGGTAAGGTAGATTTTGAGATTGAGTTTACTGTGGACTTAGCATTAGTGCACCTATTATTTCACGTCTCTTTACTAAAGAAGTGCATTAGTGACCCAGCAGTTATCGTCCCTATAGAGAGTATAGATATTCAGCATAGTCTTTCCTATGAGGAAGTCCCAGTTGAAATCATTGATCGTCAAATTCACAGACTAAGGAACAAAGAAGTTCCTTTAGTCAAAGCTCTTTGGTGGAATCAATCCGTTGAGGGAGCTACTTAGGAAGCAGAAGTAGACATGCGAACCAAGTATCCTCACCTCTTCTTTGAAAACTCAAACTCAGCCTAAGGTAATGGTCTTCCTTAGATTTACTCTATTCCATGTTCATTTACATCTGCATAACACTCACATATCATTTATGCATTCATGAAACTGTTCTGTCGTATGTCATGTCTCCAGAATTTCTTCATGCTTCATGTAATTCCCTATATTTCTACCTGGCTTGAAATCATCCCAAGAATGTTAGAAGCTAACTTTGGAAGATGAATCCACTTTTGTACACATGGAAATTTTAAGATTTTCATTTTTTGTCATATGGGAAATTCAATAAGCTTTCAACTAAGGTATGCGTGTGTTGATTTATGGATTCCTTTCATCCATAAATCTAAAAAACCTTATTTTAAATTATGAATTATGATTATTATTTTGTGGGTTGCTCAATTTATGTGATGGTTGTTGTTTGATTCCCATTTTGGGATCTATATCTAAAATTATAAAAACTACGTTAGCATATAAATTGAAATCAATGAATTTGGTGGTTTATGATTTGTGAAATTTGATGATTTCACCTATACCTTAAGTTGTGCATGTAAAGTGTTTGATAAAATGCCTTAAGGGATAGAAATTATGCACTATAGCTAAATTGTGAATCAAATGACAATGTATGCTTTAACCTTATGTTCAAAATAACTTCCATGTTATTCTTATGTATTAAAATTGCTTATGGGATTGCTCATGAGTTAGCCTTATGAAATAATGCTATGTATACGTTTTATCTTATTCACGTACCAAGCTATGATAATTAAATGCCCATGAAATATCTACAACTATTATATTATGGATTGTTGATGTTGGTCATGTATTTAATAATGTCATGCCTTGTCAGTTTTCTTCTATCAAGTCCTGGGGGTACTTGTACCAAAAAAATATAGCTGTGTGCCTAGATTTAATGTCATGTTTTTACGATATCCTCAGTCAAGCCATGGTCCATAGAACCCAATCAGTCATGTGACTCAAGAAATATCAGTATTTTAGTAATCTCAATAGTATTCCGTCAGTTAACGAAACTCCATAAATTTAGTCTAGTCTAGTTCAGATAATCATGTTCAGTGTCTATTCAAATGGGAGTAGGAATTAGTACTGAGTGAACCCAAGGATGGAAATTCACCTATTATATGAGGGTGTGATTCTTAGAAGCAATCCTTGTTTTTCAGAACTATGTAGCCAGCGTAGGTTGAGACATCATAGCCTGTTATATAAGGGTAGATGAGGTGGCTTAACCTGTTATATGAGGGTTCCCACCGTTCTCACTAGAGTTACCTGTTATATGAGGGTTACATACATATTATCCTTACCAGTGGTGCAGTATTGACACCTTTCCAATTGGGGTTACAGATTGGACCCCAACTCAGCAATAATGGCGTATTAGGGGCATGTAGGTTAGATGACTACTTCCCATAGTTTCAGTTATAGAATTCAGGACTGTCAGATATAATCAACACAGAATAGTACGGAACTCATCTAGTTCCATCAAATTCAGGACTGTTAGATACAGTCACTCATGTTATTAATTATATCAGTCATCAAAACTCAGTTATCAAGCATGTAGCTATCAGCAAACTCATGTTAGAATGATCTCAGATATAGTTACTATATATTCATGTATGTATTCTCACATTCATATTAGTCAGTTAGCCAGTATTATTCATGCATATGAACCCCATGCATTTAGCCTACCTCATATGCATACCAGTATATTCAAAGTACTGGCGCATTGGTGCTATGGTGTTTTATACCATAGGTTTTAAAGCATGAGCTCGAGAGCATCAGTAAATTCTAGATATCAGCAGTCAGTTAGCAGTGAGTCCTCATCCTTTGAGGACATAATCATTTCTTTATTATCTTATTAATTAGTTTATTAGTTGGAGTTAGTTGGGGACATGCCCCTTCATCTCCTTATTCAGATAGTTATGTTTTAGAGGCTTTTCAAACTATAGTATATTTAGACAGTTTTTTTGCGGGCATTTATACCCCCTCCCAAATTTTATATTTTATCGAATAATATGTTACACTTTGAACCATATGGCCTTTCAGTTCTAGTTTCCGCATTATATAGTATATCATGCAGTATACAGGCACAAATATCAGTCATGGGTTAGCTTGTGGTTCCTCGGGGTCACGAGCAGCGTGTAGCATTTCAGGAACCAGATTCAGGGCATTACAAGCTTGGTATCAGAGCCTAAGGTTAAACAGTGTCCTAGGAAATCTGAAAGCTATATCTAGTAGAGTCTTGTACATGGGTGTGTTGCTCGCCACATTTATGTACAAGAGGCTATGAGGTGTTTTAGAAATAGTTTCCCCTCTTTTAGTATTCATGTCGTACTAGTGAGCATAATCTCAATTCAATCTCTCAGTCTAATCCATTTCTCCCTTTCTTCTACAGAACATACCTCCTAAAAGAAGAAACAAGAATCAGTCAACCCCTCGGCCCGAAGAACTTTTGGGCAAATATATTTCTCATGCAGAGTTTGGATTTGCATTCACTAGTCTTACTCAGTCAGTTGCCGCTCAGAATAAACAACCAGCTATCTTTTTGGCTAACCCAATGGCCAATTCAGCTGTATCCAGGATTCAGGACTTTACCCGAATGAATCCTCCATCCTTTCTCTGGTCTAAGTCAGATGAGGACCTTTAGGAATTCATCGATCAGGTTTAGAAGGTTACTGATGTTATAGAGGTTTCAGCTGTTGAAAATTCTGAGCTAACTGCATATCAGTTGCAGGATGTTGCTCATACTTGGTATAAGCAGTGGAAGTCAGAAAGATTGGTTGATGCAGGACCTATAGAGTGGGAGGAGTTTGTCACTGCATTTTTAGAGAGGTTCTTTCCCCTAGAGCTGAGAGAGGATAAGGTGTTAGAATTCATCAACCTCAGGCAGGGCAACATCATGGTGAAAGTGTATTCTCTTAAGTTTTCTCAATTAGATAGATATGCCCCTTATGTGGTTGCAGATAGCAGGGCTAATATGAGTAAGTTTATTTCTGACGTGAGTGATAGTGTGGTTAATAAGTGTAGGTCTGTGATGTTGAATAGTGACATGACTTTCGCCAGTCTTATGAATCATGCTCAGCAGATAGAGGAGAAAAATATTAAGATGAGGGAGAAGCAGAATAAAAGAGCAAGGACAGGTAGTTTTCACTTTGCTCAGCCCAAATCAGAAGGAGTGCTCCAGCTCCTTCATCAGCTAGTGCTCCAGCTCCTAAGTTTAGGGATGGTAATAAAGATAGAGTGCCAGGATCTAAGTCTCAGGGTAGTATTAGCAGTGCCCATACCTATCATCTTTGCCAGGCTTATGGAAAGCACCATCAGGGTATTTGTAGAGCAGGCAGTGGTATTTGTTTTGGATGTGGCAAGACAGGCCACAGAGTTAGAGACTATCCTCAGCTAGGTCCTTAGAGTCAGTAGAAACGTTCCTTAGCTCAGTCTGATTGCCCAAATAAGTAGGGTGCCACTTCCAGTGCTACTAGTGGGCAATGCTTAAACAGACTCTATACTCTCCAGTCCCGGCAAGATCAAGAAAATTCTCCTGATGTGGTTACTAGTACATTACAGATCTTTCATGTTCATGTTCACGCTTTGCTAGATCCAAGATATTCCTTGTCTTTTGTCACTCCCTCTATAGCAGTTGATTTTTGAATCAGTCTCAAAATTCTAGTAGAGCTCTTTCAGTCTCTACCCTAGTAGGTAAAACCATCATAGCCCGACGGGTATACAGAAACTGCCAAGTTATGATATTTTAGAAAGTCACTTTAGCAGATTTAGTCGAATTAGAGATGATGAATTTTGATGTCGTTCTCTTCATGGATTGGTTTCATTCCAGCTATGCCATAGTCAACTAAAGACACAGAATAGTTCAGTTTCAGTTTCCAAATGAACTCGTCCTAGAGTGGAAAGGTAGTGTATCCGCTTTCAAAGGTCAGCTTATTTCCTACTTTTAGGCACGAAAAATGATATATAAAGGATGTGTCTATCACCTTGTTCGATTTAAGGACACTAATTCTAAAACTCCCATCCATGATTCAATCCTAGTCATGGATGAATATTCAGATGTCTTTCCTGAAGATCTTCTAGGAATTCCTTCCGAAAGGGAAATAGACTTCGACATTGATCTTCTTCTAGATACTAAGCCTATATCTATTCCTTCATACAGAATGGCACCTGCAGAACTCAAAGAAATCAAAGAGCAGTTGAAGGATCTCTTAGATAAGGGATTTATCAGACCTAGTATGTCCTCGTAGGATGTTCCAGTCTTATTCGTGTGCAATAAAGATGATTCTCTTAGAATATGCATTGATTACCGTTAGCTTAATAAAGTTACGGTCAAGAACAAGTATCCACTTCCCAGAATCGATGACTTATTTGACCAACTTCAGGGTGCCAATTATTTCTCTAAGAAAGACCTCAGATCCCTATCATCAGCTCAGAGTCAGAGAATGTGACATTTTGAAAATAGCCTTCCGTACTCGGTATGGTCATTTTAAATTCCTAGTCATGTCCTTTAGTCTTACCAATGCCCTAGCAGCTTTTATAGACTTTATGAATCGTGTGTTTAAACAGTACTTGGACATATTCTCCATAGTATTTATAGATGATATTCTGGTCTATTCCCGCAATGAGTGTGATCATACAAACCATCTCAGAATTATGCTTCAGACCCTCAAATATCACTAACTATTCGCTATATTCAGTAAGTGCAAATTCTGGCTAAGGTTTGTAGCATTCCTTGGTCACATCATTTTCGATGATGACATTAGAGTAGATCTTCAAAAGATTGAAGCAGTAAGAAACTAGCCTCGTCTTTTCTCTCCATCAGATATCAGGAGTTTCTTGGGTCTGGCTGTCTATTATAGACAGTTTATTGAAGGATTTTCTTTTATTTCATCCTTTATTTCTAGATTAACTCAGAAGAAAGTCAAGTTTCAGTGGTCAGATCCTTGCGAGAAAATTTTTTAGGAGTTGAACACTTGACTCACCTCAGCTCCAGTCTTAGATCTTCTAGATTGTTCAGATGGGTTCATCATGTATTGTGATACATCCAGAGTAGGTTTGGGTTGTGTCCTTATGCATCATGGAAAGTCATAGACTACGCCTTCAGACAACTTAAACCCCATGAGAAGAATTACCCTACTCATGATCTTGAGTTAGCAGCCATAGTATTTGCCTTAAAGATTTGGAGGCATTATCTATACGGTGTTTATATAGATGTGTTCATCGTCATAAGAGTCTTCAGTATGTCTTTTCTCAGAAAGATCTCAATATTCATCAGAGAAGGTGGTTAGAGCTCTTGAAAGATTATGATATAAATGTCCTTTATCATCTAGGCAGGGCCAACGTAGTGACCGAGGCTCTCAGTAGACTTCCTATAGGTAGTGTTGCTCATGTTGAGGACAATAATAAGAAGAAGTTAGCTCAAGAAATCCATCAGCTTTCCAGACTAAGTGTTCACTTAGTCAATTAAAAAGAGGGTGATATATGGGTTCAGAGTAGTTCAGAATCATCTCTAGTTTTTGAGGTGAAAGAAAAGCAAGATACAGATCCCAGTCTAGTCAAGTTGAAAGAGTCAGTCAAGTAACATAAAGTAGAGGTTTTCTCCCAAGGGATAATGTTTTACATTGTCTAGGTCATCGATGTGTTCCAGGTGTAGATGACTTAAGGTAGCGAATTCTTGTAGAAGCGCATGGTGTCCACGACTTTATTCATCCAGGGGCCACAAAGATGTACTGCAACTTGCGGGAAATCTATTGGTGGAGTGGGATGAAGAGTGATGTTGTAGAGTTTGTTGCTAAGTGTTTTACATATCAGCAGGTTAAGATAGAGAATTAGAAGCCTAGTAGGTCCATACAGGAGTTCATTATTCCTACTTGGAAGTGGAAAAAAGTGAACATGGACTTTGTGATGGGTTTACCTTAAACTCGTCATCGGCATGATTTAGTTTGGGTCATTATAGATAGAATGACCAAATTAGCTCATTTTCTTTTAGTCCCTACCTCTTATTTAGCTGAGGATTATGCCAAACTCTACATTAGAGAGTTGGTCAGATTATATGGTGTTCCGTTATGTATTATCTTAGATAGAGGTACCCAGTTCACCTCTTATTTCTGGAAAGCATTCCAAAAGGGTCTTGGTACCCAAGTTCATCTTAGAACAGCATTCCATCCTCAAACAGATGGTCAAGTAGAAAGGACCATTCAGACTTTAGAAGATATGCTAAGGGCGTGTGTAATTGATTTCAAGGGTAGGCTAGATGACCACTTGCCTTTGATTGAATTTGCATACAATAATAGCTATCATTCCAGTATTAAGATGGCTCCATTCAAAGCTCTCTATGGTAGAAGATACAGATCTCCATTTGGTTGGTTTGAAGTTTGTGAGTCCTTAGTTATAGGGCGTGACTTAGTATTCGATGCCTTAGAAAAAGTCCAGTTGATCATAGAAAGAATCCAGGCTGCTCAGAGCTGACAGAAGTCTTATGCAGATGTGCGTAGAAAGGATCTCGACTATTGGTGACTATGTCTTCCTAAAGATCTCTCCCATGAAGGGAGTGAAGAGGTTCGGCAGAAGGGAAACCTTAGTCCTTGATATGTCGGTCCCTACAAAATTTCCAGTCACTTTGGCAAAGTAGCTAATGGGTTGGAATTGCCTTTTAATCTAGCCACAGTTCATCCAGTCTTCCATGTCTCTTTGCTCAAGAAGTGCATAGGTGACTCGGCATTTGTAGTCCCTATTCAGAGCATAGATGTTCAGAACAGCCTCTCTTATAAAGAGATTCTAGTCAAAATCCTAGACTATCAGACTTGTAGACTGAGGAATAAAAAGGTCCCTCTTGAGGGAGCTACTTGGGAAGCAGAAGCAGACATGCATACCAAGTATCCGCATCTCTTCCCCGCTAACTCAGATCTAGCTCAAGGTAACAATTCTCCTTAAGCTTTTCAGGTTTTATGTCCAGATTTTAGTTACAACTTGGTATCAATCTCATGTTCAGAATTCCATGCTTAAATTTTGTACTAAGTACCATTGCATATCCATTTATGTGTTCATGCATCAGATTAGTCATGTTTTCATGCATCAAATATGCATTCTCCTAGTGAGAAACTCAGTTAATAAAACACTCAGTCATGTATTCATGAATTAGTTACATATGGATCAGATATTTGTGTTTAGTATGATATATATATACTTTTAGTTATCAGTTATGTCAATCCTGAGATTATATTCCAGTTGTTTATGTTTAGTATGTACATCAGTTTATTATCTCCCCTCACACTCAGTCTCATTCGAGGATGAATATTCTCAAGGGGGAGATATTGTAGTACCTCGTATTTCTACCTGGCTTGAAATCTTCCCAAGAATGTTAGAAACTTACTTTGGAGGATGAATCCACTTTTGTACACGTGGAAATTTTAAGATTTTCACTTTTTGTCATGTAGAAAATTCAATAAGCTTTCCATCGATATAAGATCCACCTAAATCCGATAACCGGGTAAGAATTTATAACTATTTCAAGTTCTTGTCATAAAACAACGCTAATTAGTCAGTGGCGCACCACACCACAAGAGAAAATGACATTTGTCAAATTCCAGTAGGGGTCCACGATAGTGGCGCATCACGCTAAATTTCTAGGTTGCAAACTAAGGAGCAATTTGATGGCTCCACGTGTCCGTAATAGTGGCGCATCACACTAAATTTCTAGGTCTCAAATGAAGTGGCAACGAGATGGATCCACATCATGCCATCCCCCTATTTCCCAGTTGTCAAATTTCAGTGACATGGTGTGATCGTATCGCGTCACGCCAGGGGTCCAGGTCGGGAAATTTTCACAAATTTAAACGGTGCATCTAGGGATAAAAGGGTCAATTTTCCACCCCTATTTAAACCTAATAACATGTGATTTAGCCATTTTTCACCCAAAATATACTAGTTTCTCTCAATTTTCTCTCAAGAACAAACTAGGGTTCAATTGGGGATTCAATTTCAAGAAAATCTCTCCATCAATCATCGCTAAATCAAGAACTAAGGTATGCGTTGTGTTGATTTATGGATTTCTTTCATCCATAAAGCTCAAAAACCTTATTTTAAATTATGACTCATGATTATTATGTTGTGGGCTACTCAAGTTATGTGATGGTTGTTATTTGATTCCCATGTTGGGATCCTTATGTGAAATTATGAAAACTACATTAGCATATATATTGAAATCCATGAATTTGGTGGTTTATGATTTGTGAAATTTGATGATTTCACCTATGACTTAAGTTGTGCATGTAATGTGTTTGATAAAATGCCTAAAGGGATAGAAATTATGCACTATAGCTAATTGTGCCCCAAATAACAATGTATGCTTTAACCTTATGTTCAAAATGACTTCCATGTTATTCTTATTTATTGAAATTGCTTGTGGGATTGCTCATGAGTTACACTTATGAAATTATGCTATGTATACATGTTATCTTATTTACGTACTAAGCTATGATAATTAGATACCCATGAAATATCTCCAACTATCATATTATGGATTGTTGATATTGGTCATGTATTCAATAATGTCGTGCCTTGTCAGTTTCCTTCCATCGAGTCCTGGGGGTACTTGAACCCAAAAAATAAAGCTGTGTGCCTAGATTTAGTGACATATTTTCATGATATCCTCAATCAATCCATGGTCCATAGAACCCAGTCAGTCATGTGACTCAGGAAATCTAAGTAATTCAGTAATCTCACTTGTATTTCGTTAGTTAATGGAACTATATGAATTTAGTCCAATCTTGTTCAGTTAATCATGTTCAATGTACATTCAGATGGGAGTAGGAATTAGAACTAAGTGAACCCAAGGATGGGAACTCACTTGTTATATGAGGGTGTGATTCTTAAAAGCCCATATCCTGAGTGAAACCAAAGAAATGCTTTAGAAACCAACACAGACTGTAGGCATGAAATAAGTGAAATAAGTGAAGAACTTCTAAGAAATTCCTACAACAAACGAAGTTATGAAACAGACATCATCAGTCTGATTTGTGAGATTCTACTGGACTCTTTCTCTTAAACTAACAGTAGCGGCGAACCTAGGCTCTGATACCAATTTTGCACCTCCCAATTTATGATTTATGATAATAACTACTTTATCCTACTAGTAGGTAAGATTAACCATTTCCTTAAGCTATAAGCAATGGGCTAACTTGGTGGGAAATGTCCTATAAGATGGAAATCAACAACTAAAGACTTAAAATAGTACTAAACTAGTCATAATCCACTAATAGATAGAAAAAATATCAACAATCATCCCATGACCTAGTAGTATTGGTACAAGAGCTTCTATAAATGGAACATAAGTACTGAACTAGTCAAATACAATCTATCTCAAAAAATGAATGACTTTAGATAAATAAATAGAAGGAAAAAGGTGCAACATTAACTCCGAGAGCTCACCTTATCTTACAAAAATTTCTCACAAAAGGTACATTAGTGATGGCTTCTAATACTCAAATCAACACCAAAAAGGTATATAAGTGTAGTATGAGTACAAAAATAATGGGTACTCAGTAGGTATCTTCGGTAAAATAAAGCTAAATCATGATAGAAGTACGATAAGATATAAGATAAAGTAAAATTTGTCAAGGTAATACGTAGAACATAAAACTAAGATCCAACATTGTTGTAGTAAAATAAATCTATAAATGTATCATAAAGATCACATAATTGTAACTACTAAATTAGCCACCATATGCTAATAAGTGCAGAAAAATAAATAACCCAACATAGGACCCCATAAGCTTTGAGGATGCAATCAAAGAAATATAAATAATTGAAGATCAAAACTTTATCGAATATCAGCAATAACTATTAAGCCATCTATACCGTATCATAATAATACCTAACTCTTAATGCTGGACTCAAATCGGAACTCATATCATCCTCATCATAACATCCTCAATAGTACCAATATAATAACATCATTTCCCAAACATAAACTGGAATTCATATTATCAATATCATCACCAAATGCCATACTCAAATTGGAACTTATATTTATAGAAAATGCTAATAAACCATCATAATAAACCATATAAGTAAACTATACCAATAGACCACTAAATTTTACCAAATATAACACCAACTCCCAATACCAAGCCAGTATACTCATTAAGTATTCAATCTCCTCAGAGTACAAAAAGAATTATAAATTAGGGTTCGATATGCATAAGTTAGTCTGCAAAAGCTAACAAAAGTCTTGGGCTAAACTGGGCCAAAAGGGCCCACTTCTAATCCTCGAAATCCAGTTTTAGGCAAATCCTACCCCAGAATAGTCTAAGGTATCTAAAATAATTTGTAGATGTTAAATAAGCCATAGTTAAACCTAGGATAGTAATTATTCCTAAAACATGAGAAACTAAGTTAGTTTCACCAATATTAGGGTTCAAGATAGCGTACACAATTTATGCAATATCTTGCATAATATCATAATTATACTATGACTTAGCTCGATCTATGAGGAAGGTAAACCTAGTCTACCTTGGAGCCAAAGAAAAAGCCTAAAGAATTCGCTAAATCACCAATTTTACCTTTTGAGAAGCTTTTGTAAGATACCATACGATAAAAATAATAATCTACTCATCAAAACAAGAATAATAATAACCATATTGGACTACTATGTTTAAGTTCCAAAATTACGCAAAAATTCCGTTTGGGTCTCATTTATAGAATTGCACTTTTGAAACCAACAAAACGTCCTACTATTCTCAAGGAACATCTATCTTAAATAATGGGTTAATTTTGAGCCCTAATGGTGTTATAATCAAGCCACCAAGCATTTAGAGGTTTTATAAAAAAAAGAATTCCACTAACAAACTGATGGAAGATTACCAAGAATTCAAAGAAGAAATGTGTAAATTAACTTCACCATAGCTCCAAAATCACCCCCAAATGATACTCCCATGTTTTAACACTATTTAGG
Organism: Capsicum annuum; assembly: GCF_002878395.1. NCBI lineage: Eukaryota > Viridiplantae > Streptophyta > Magnoliopsida > Solanales > Solanaceae > Capsicum > Capsicum annuum. The sequence continues at coordinate 90,115,550 of NC_061113.1, forward strand.
GTTCAATAGTCTTGATAGTGGATGAAAATAGGGAAAATTTGACTAAGTGGTGTTTTTATACCCCTACCGGGTATTCGGGTGCAAATTAAGTGGAAACTGGGATGCTTAAGCTATCACTATTTAAGTGACCTAGTGTCACTTTAGCCATACCTGGTTGACTACATACGTACCGCTTAAGTCGTCCTTTGCAGCTTTAGAGGCTACCAGTTAAGCAGTAGGGGCTATACTCAAGTGCACCTCCGCTCGGACAACATGGTTGCTTAAGTCATGTGTCGACCTCTTTTACTACCCCTTCTCTTAGTGGCCTAAAACTGCGCTTAAGTGGTGCACCAACACTAGCAGAGACTTATATTTTTTCCAAATCTTTGCCAACCTCTCGGGATTCATGTGGAATCTGGTATACACAAATGGACAATGCTACCGTCTAAAATTTAATGTTCTAGACTTAATAGGATAGTTGAAATTTCTATGTATTGTTATTTTAATTAATAGTGCCCACACCATGTTCCATATTCATAACTTCTGACCAATAGCCTAAAAAGAGTCCGTAATTCTCAGGACCCAAACCATGGGTCCACCTAGACTACTATCAACGTTCTAGAGTTCTTGGAACTATCAGAATTAGCATATAAGGTCATTTGGTTGATGTTTTTTCATGATATCAAATTTGAACCAATAAAGACGTCAAAATAGGAATTTGGCTCTAAAAACCAACCAAACTACCTGGTAATTAAACTATCACATCATGTAAGTCACTAATGACTTTGGGCATGTAAAACCCTGAAAATAGATCCCGAGATGTCACATAGTGCTCAAAACTATGAGTAGCTTTAAGCTAACCCTGTAAACCTTCTACTGAATCTAAAACCCATAATAGAGGAAATATAGATATGTCATCAAAACTAGAATGCAGAAATTTGTCTGAGCTAAGATGAAATTATCTGAATTTAATTTCTAAAAATACTAAATTCAAGTGTCTAAACAGTAAATACTAGAAATATGAAACATATCTAGCAGTCTGACAAGTCTCTACTACATTTAACTAAAGATTCACTAGGACAAACCCCCAAATGACTTGAACTATCTGAAAATACTGAATCACCTATGCTAATAAGATGAAAAACTGAAGGAGTAGGTCCCTAAACTATGAGGACTCATCAATTGTCAGGATATAGATAGAGATGCTCTATGTCACTCACACTACTAAAACTGAGCACCTGATTCTACATTATATGACAATGTAGCACATAGATGTATATAGGGATCAGTACTTCTAGATTGTACTGAGTATATGAGGGTGAATGCACAAGTAAATCAATAACTTAATAGTACCATAAATTTGTAAAAGAATGCATGCTACATGTAGATGACTCACATAAGCTGCAATATCTAAAAACTGAAAATCATAATTCATGGATAGCAAAACATACTGCATAAATCTAGTAAGTCATAACATTTAGTTTCTAAAATCTGTACTCGTATTCTATCTTTAAATTATGCTATCTAAGTGTAGAAGGACTCACTTCTATATTTGTAATCTGAAGTCTAAAATCTTACAGCTAATATCTTAATAAAGTTGTAATCCTTCGCGCTTAGTTTCTAAGAGCTTTTCTATTTGGATTATTCTATTCTAAAATTTGTAGTTTGTAGTCTGTAGGGAGGTTTTTATAACTGACATACACTATGTGAGCTATTATAGTTTCCAACGTCTAGTTCCCTTATGGGAAAACCTCGCGTTGGGAGAGATTTCATACTCTTTCCAAGGAGTATATACTAATCTAAGTGATCACATCTGTATCTATCATCCATATAGAAATGGGAATAATCTGATAATCTGAACCTACGTTGGCTCATGATTTTGGGGCATGTGAACATACCCAACTCAGTGCTAAATACTACTCTATTTAATATGTATGCTCATTCTGTAGGAAATCCACTTTAAAACTAGTATAATGGTTTATAATGAAAACCAACTGTATATCAGTTAATCTAAACTGTAAAGTAGATTCTATGTCTAACCTGAGATCAAAAGATCAAATCTGTATTAATAACTGAAAATAACTTGTAATGGGATGCTTAAAGCATAGTCATTCTTGAAATATCTACATTCAAACTAGGGCTAAATAACCCATGCATCAAATTCATGTCAAATAATAGGAAAGTTTATGCTGAATAATTAAGGCATTGAAATTCAATTCTAAATCTAGAAATTTATATCATACACATGAAAATACAAAAATACCATGCCATTCATCATATAAATCACTTGAAATCTCATCATCTTCAAATAGCATGGTTATGAATTGTGAAACTTGTAATAAAAAACTAGTTTTGGGCACAAGTATGAAAGAATTATCTTTGTTGAAAATACCCACATACCTTAATTGATGACTAGATGAAGAAGCTTGAACTTTGAGTTTCTAATTACGCTCTTGAAGATTGAATCTTGAAGTTCTTGAATTTAAAATCCTTAAGTTTGAGCTATCTTCGAAAAAGAATGGTGGAATTTGGATTTCTCGAGGATTAAGGTTTGATGTTCTAGTGTTTCTTTGAGAGAAAGTTGATGAAAAACATGCATACTATGATTAGAATAGGCTAGATTCTATATTTTACAAGATTTGGGGCTTGGGAAAATAAAAAGATTGCCCTTTGTAAAATTTAACTCGAAACTAGAAAATCTCGATTTGGCACACTACCGCGATGCGCCGTTATCATGGAGGCTTACTGGAAAATGGAAGACTGTCATTTTGGCCTCTAGCATGATGCGGTGTGATCGCATTGTGCCACTGGAAAAGGATGACTGCCATTTTGCACTCCACCGCAATAAGGTGTCAGTCTAATTGGGAATTTTGATGCAATACAGGTAAATCACATTGAGCTACTCGGAAAGGAAGAATAGGAACTGGATCTTCACCGTGAATTGGGCTAATCACATTGTTCGATTGAAAATCAGACAACTACTGCTTTCACTAAAATTGCCATAACTTCTTAACCGAGTATCTGATTGAGGAAAAATTGGTATCATTGGAAAGATAATTAAATTATCTATCATTTGGTGGGTCTAGAACTGGAATATAATACTTGTATCAAGATTTATACACTTTCAAAGTTAAACCTTGACACACTAGAAACTAAACTAAACTAGGAAAAAGTATGGGGTATTACAATATCTCCCCCTTAGAAATATTCTTCCCCGAATGAGACTAGGTGAACTAATGATGTTGAGAATTTGAGGCTATATGTTGGCATGGACAATGGAAAGTAACTTCTTGACTGAATCTAAAACATACTTAGTGACTGAACTGATCTGCGAATGTATGAATTCAGGAAGATAACTATATAGATGAATTTGAGACTGGAAAAGAACTGAATTAAGGAGGACTATTACCTTTGAATGAATTTGAGTTTGCAGAAAAGAGGTGAGGATACTTGGTACGCATGTATGCTTCTGTTTCCCAAGTAGCACACTCAAAGGACTGATTTTACCACAGAATTTTGACCAAGGGAACTTTTTTGTTCCTTAGTCTACGAATCTGATGATCAAGAATATCTACTTGAACTTCTTCATATGAAAGGCTATTCTGAATATTTGTGCTTTCTAGAGGGACTACAAAAACTAAATCATCCTGGCACTTCTTTAATAAGGACACAAGGAACACTGGATGAACTGATGACATGTCTGTGGGTAGCTCAAGCTCATACGTTATCTCCCCATATGACTCAAAATCCTATAAGGACCCATATATCAGGGATTGAACTTCCCCTTTTTGCAAAACCTCTCCACCCCCTTCATGGATGAAACCTTCAAATACACAAGTTCATCTACTTCAAACTTAAGATCTCTCCTTCTTACGTATGCATAGGATTTTTGATGACTCTGAGCTGCTTTCAATCTCTCTCTTTCTCCATGGCTTCAAACACCATATCTGGGACAATCAAAGTAACTTCACCCACTTCAAACCAACCAACTGGTGATCTAGATCTCTGCCCATAAAGAGCCTCAAATAGGGTCATCTGAATACTATAATAGTAACTGTTATTTTAGGCAAACTCGATCAATGGAAAGTGGTCATCCCAACTGCCTTTAAAATAAAAAACATTTTGCCTCAACATATCCTCTAGAGTCTAAATAATCCTCTCTGCTTGACCATCTGTCTGTGGATAAAAAGCTAAACTGAGATGAACTTAGGTACCAAGACCCTTCTGAAAGGTCTTCCAAAACTGAGAGGTAAACTGAGTACCCCTATCTGAGATTACAAACAAGGGAACTCAATGTAATCTAACCATCTCTTTGATATACATCTTAGCATAATCTTCAGCTATGTAGGATGTGTGAACTGGCAAAAAATGAGTTAATTTGGTCAATCTATATACTATAACCCAAATAAAATCATGCTAACAGCGCAAATGGGGTAATCCAGTCACAAAGTCCATATTCACCTCTTCCCACTTCCAATTGGGAATACCAAACTCCTACAAAGAGTCACTGGGTTTTTAGTGCTCTACCTTAACTTGTTGATAAGTTGTACACTTGGCTAAAAATTCTATGATATCCCTCTTTATACCAATCCATAAATAGACTTCCTGTAGATTACGGTATATCTTGGTGGCTCCTGGATGGATGGAATAATGCACACCATACATTTTTGCCATAATCTGCTACCTCAAATTGTCAAAACATCGCACACACAATCTATCCAGGTTTCTCATCATACCATCTCCCCCTAGGGAAAAAACCTCTACCTTTTGGTCCTTCACTGAACCCTTCAGTTTGACCAAGCTAGAATCCTTGTCCTGTTTCTCTTTCACTTCAAAAACTAGAGAGGATTCTGAAGTACTCTAAACCCTAATATTTCCTTCAGCTGAGTCGACAAACCTCACATGCAATCTAGCTAACTGTTGTACTTCTCAAACTAATTCTCTCTTATCATTCTCTACATGAGCAACACAGCCCATAGACATTCTACTAAGGGCATCTGCCACTATATTGGCCTTGCCCGAATTATACAAAACACTCATGTCATAATTCTTCAACAATTCTAACCACCTTCTTTGATGAAGATTTAACACCCTCTGATTAAACACATATTGCAAACTTGTATGGTCCGTAAACATATTAAAATGCACCCCATAAAGATAGTGCCTCCATATTTTCAGTACAAACACAATAGTATTTAACTCAAGGTCATGGGTAGGGTAGTTCTTTTTATGAGGCTTAAGCTGTCTAAAGTCATAGGCTATGACCTTGCCTCTCTGCATCAAAACACAACCCAAACCTATTCTAAAAGCATCACAATAGACAAAGAAACCTTCTATACCATCAGGTAGTGCTAAAATTGGGTCTAAAGTGAGTTGAGTCCTCAACTCCTGAAAACTCATCTCACAGAAATCTGACCACTAAAACTTAACCTTTTTCTTAGTTAATCTAGACATAGAGGATGCAATGGAAGAAAATCCCTCAACAAAATGTCTATAATAGCTAGCTAAACCTAAGAAACTTCTAATATCTGATGGAGAGATAGGTCTTGGCCAGGTTTTACTGCTTCTGTCTTTTAGGGATCAAATCAAATGCTATCACTAGAAAAAACATGACCGAGGAAAGATATTGATCTTAGCAAAAATTCACATTTACTGAATTTGGAAAACAACTGGTGATCCCTAAGAGTTTGCAACATAGTTCTAAGGTAGTCTGCAAGATCATCCTCACTACGAGAATAGACAAGAATATCATCTATAAAGACTATGAAAAATATATCTAGATATAGTTTGGAAACTCTATTCATCAAGTCCGTGAAGGTTGCTAGTGCATTTGTTAGTCCGAAGGACATGACTAGAAACTCGAAATGGCCATAACGGGTTTTAAAAGCTGTCTTTGGGATATCACATCCCCTTACTCTAAGCTAATAATAGCTGGATCCATGGTTTATCTTTGAAAAATAACTTGCACCTTGGCATTGGTCGAATAAGTCATCAATCCTAGGAAGAGGATATTTTTTTTAATTGTGACTTTATTCAGCTGACGATAGTCAATGTATATTCTCAAATAACCATCTTACTTTTGCATGAATAGGATGGTAGCGCCCTATGGAGAGATAATGGGCCTTATGAAACCTTTATCTATGAAGTCTTTAAGTTGCTATTTTAACCCTTTAAACTAAGCTGGAGCCATGCAATATAGAGGAATAGAGGTAGGAAGAGTATCTGGAAGAAGGTCAATACTGAATTCTATTTCCCTATTGGGAGGTACCCCTGACAAATCAATGGGAAAAACATCAGGAAACTTATTGACTACACGAACTGACTGAACTGTTGGAGTCTAAGACTTAGTGTTTTTGACATGAACTAGATGATAGATACACCCTTTTGAGATCAATTTTCTGGCTTTAAGATAGGATATGAAATGAATCTTGGGAGACACTGAATTACCTTCCCACTCAAAGGCTGGCTCATTTGGAAATTGAAACTTTACTACTCGGGTGGGACAATCTATAGATGCATAACAAGAATAGAGCCAATCCATACCAAGAATAAGGTCAAAGTCGACCATATCTAACTCTATTAAATCTGCTAAGATAACTTTATGAAGGATAATGATAGGACACTTTCTATAGATCTATTTGGCAACAACTGACTCATCCACTGGGTAGAAACTAAGAAGGGCTCAAGGATATTTTCAAGACATATTTAAAAATTTACTGCAACTAGTGGGGTCACATAAGAGAAATTTAAACCAGGGTCTAACAGCACATAAACATCAAGATAAAAGACACGAAGCATACTAGTAACAACATCTAGTGAACTCTCCTACTCCTGATAGGATGGTAAAGCATAAAATCGATTCTAGAGTTGACTGCCACCGGTACTGGATACCCGAGGAGGGACTGGGCGACCTAGAGGAGCTGGTGCACCAGTAGCCTGAGTCTGGGGATGAATATCCCTATTTCCCTAACTAGAATACGGACACTCTTTGATTCCATGTCCAAACTTACCACAACCATAACAACTTTTCTACCCCAATAAGCACTCACTAAGATGATTCTTTCCATACTTAGCACATGGAGGGTAACTGGGTTTTTCACTCACACTATTCTGAGATTTGGACATAGAAGCCTTACCCTATTGCTCCTTCCTAGCTATGGGAGTAGGAGCGCTAGCTGAAGATGGTGCTGAAATAGATGAACGATTCTTAAACTGCAAAAGATTTCCCCCTCCAAACTTAGCCTGGACAAACTTAAACTGCCCAGTTCTTGCCTTCTTATTTCCCCTCTCTCTTCCCTTCAACTTTTCTACCTCAATCTGTTGAGCATGAATCATCAATCTAGCAAGATCCATGTCCCCAATAAGCATGGAAGTTCTATACTCTTTGACTACCAAACCAGATATTTCTGTAACAAACTTACTCATACTCGCCCTAGGGTCAGCCGTCGTATCAGGGGCATACTTAGACAACTGATTGAACTTAACCATGATCAAGACTCTGCATAACGCGGTTTGTCTAACTCCCTAGGAGTCGTATAACTTTAGGCTATGATACTAATTTGTAATGCCTCGAAAATGGGTCCAGAGACGTCACACGGTTCTCAAGACTACAAGCAGCCTAAAGCTAACCCTGTAAGCCTTCTACTAAATCTAAAGCCCACAGTAGAGGAAATATAAATATATCATCAAAACTAGAATGCAGAAATCTGTCTGAGCTAAGTTGAAATTATCTGAATTTAATATCTGAAAATACTAGACTCAAGAGTCTGAACAATAAATACTGAATCATTTATACAAATAAGCTAAAAAACTGAAGGACTGGGTCCCCAAACTAAGAGAACTCACCAATTGCCAGGATGTAGATAGTGATTTTCGAAGTCACTCACACTACTAAAAATGAGCACCTGAAACTACATTAAAGACAATGTAGCGCATAGACATATATGTGAATCAATACTTCTGGATTGTACTAGTAAATCAATAACTCAATAGTACTATAAATTTGTAAAAGAGTGCATGCTAAATGTAGATGACTCACATAACCTGGAATATCTAAAAACTAAAAATCATAATTCATGGATAGCAAAACATACTGCATAAATCTAGTGAGTCATAATATTTTGTTTCTAAAAGTTGTAATGGTATTTTGTCTTTAAATTATGTTGTCTAAGGGTAGAAGGACTCACTTCTATATCTGTAATCTGATGTCTAAAATCTCATGGCTAATATCTTTTGTAAAGCAATATCCGAATAAAGTTGTAAGCCTTTAAAGTTTGTTTCTAAGAGCTTTTCTATCATGATTATTCTATTTTGAAATCTGTAGTTTGTAGTATGTAGGGAGGTTCTTCTAACTGACATACAATAAGTGAGCTATCATAGTGTCCAACGTCTAGTTCCCTTATGGGAAAACCTCACATTGGGGAGAGGTGTCATACTCTTGCCAAGGAGTATAACCTAATCTAAGTGATCACATTTGTATCTGTCATCCATATAGAAATGAGAATAATCTGATAATCTGAACCTATGTTGGATCATAGCTCTGGGGCATGTAAACATACCCAACTCAGTGTTAAATACTACTCCCTTTAACCTGTATGCTCATTCTGTAGGAAATCCACTTTAAAACTATTATAATACTTTATAATGAAAACCAACTATATATCTGTTAATTTAAACTGTAACTGAAACTATAAAGTGGACTCTATGTCTAAGATAAGATCAAAAGATCAAATCTTTATTACAATTTGAAAATAACTAGTCATGGGATGCTTAAAGTATAGTCATTCTTGAAATATCAACATTAAAACTAGGGATTAATAACCCATGCATCAAATTCATGTCAAATCATAGTAAAGTTCATGCTTAATAATGACGGCATTGAAATTCAATTCTAAATCAGGAAATTTATATCATATCAGTGAAAATACAAAAATAGCCATGCAATTCATCATCTAAATCACTTGAAATCTCATATTCTTCAAATAGCAATATTTGGGAATGAACCCTAAATTAAAATTTATGGGTAATCATAAAAAATCATGAAATTTGTAATTTAAAGCTAGTTTTGGGCACAAGGATGAAAGAATTATCCTTATTTAAAAACTCCACATACCTTAATTGATGACTAGATGAAGAAGCTTAAAGTTTGAGTTTCTAGTTGTGCTCTTGAAGATGATTCTTGAAGTGCTTGATTTGGAAATCCTTAATTTTGAGCTATCTTGGAAAAAGAATAGTGGAATTTGGATTTCTTGGGGATTAAGGTTTGATTTTCTAGGGTTTCTTTGAGACAAAGTTAATGAAAAGGATGCATAATATGCTTAGAATAGGATAGATTCTATGATTTACACGATTTAAAGATTGGGGAAATTACTAGATTGCCCTTTGTAAAATTTAACTCAAACCTAGAAAATCCCAATTTGGCACACCACCTTGTCGCGCCGCTATCGTAATGGCTTACTGGAAAATAGACGACCGTCATTTTGCCATCTGGAATGATGCAGTGTAATCGTATTGCACCAATGGAAAAGGTTTAGTGCCATTTTGCACTCCACTGCGATGCAATGTCTGTCCAATTAGAATTTTGATGCGATACAGGAAAATCGCGTTGAGCTACTGGAAAGGGATGAACGGGAGCTAGAGTTTCACCGCGACATGGGATAATCACAGTGCTCCAATGGATATCGAAAAGCTACAAATTTTTCCTTCACTGCGATGCAGTGCTTATCGCGATGCCCTACTGCTTTCACTAAAATTGTCATAACTTCTTAACTGAGTATCGGATTGAGGCATAATTGGTCTCGTTGGAAAGCTGATTCAATTATCTATCATTTGGTGGGTCTAGAACTAGAAAATTCTACCCGTATCAAGAGTTATACACTTTCAAAGCTGGCCCTTGATACACTAGAAGCTAAACTGAACAAGGAAAAAGTATGGGGTATTATAGGGCAACTAAAAGAAAGCTCTAAATAGCGAAAATAAGATGAGATAGAGAAAATGACCTAGAGGGTCATCACAATTACCAAGATACCACTTGTGATCAGCTAATCCAATCTTTGATTGTTGAGAGACAAAGTAGAATGCTTCGCATACCAATTGGACTGAACTTAGAGAGACAATGTTTAATTACCACAATAGGACAGAAAAGTGAGATAGATTTCTAGATGTCTTATAGCTCTCTAAATATTTTATATGGAAATCAAAACAATAATCCACAAGACTCTACTTTACATTTGAACTAGTACTAGGAGATTGGTAACCTGTACTCTAATATAAACTTATCATCACCCAAACCACAGATCATATGGGAACTTGCCCAACTCTACCCTGTATAGGAGAACTCATACCGCCCAACCTTTAATCACTACTAAAATATTGTTAAAAACCCCTAAACATAAATAAGAAAAGAAACCATGCTTTTTACAGAATTGTTTACAAAATACATTGTGGAAATTAATTACACAACTCCCCTGAATTTAATTTAAATAGGTACAAGAGCACTAAATAAATGAAGGACAACTCAAGACACAACATCCATGTAAGAGTAGAAAGACAGGTGCTGTTGAAGGATAAACATGCAACACATAGAGAAACTCCACGTGACCTGGAGCATGGCCTTATCCCAAAAAGGAGATAGAGTAAGTGAACTATCTGTAAAGTCATATGTACTGAAAGGTATCATTGGAAAACTATGGTTAGAAAACAAATAGCATAGAATGATCAAAGAGAGATCATGAAAATAATAAATACTTATATTACTAAACATTACCATTGCACTTCAGCATTCTTTAGCTGACAACATTATCACCCTATGTTTTTATCAGCCTTAAATCTTCTCTTTAAGAGACTAACTAATTAAAACTCCAAATAACTACAAAGTACATGTTAATATGCACTCAACATCACTAAACAACATATAATATTATACTTTCTCATGAAATTCTAACTAGCTACTTTATTTTCTACTTTCCGCTAATAATACATTCCGCTTAAGCCTTTGAACAGACAACCATAATCTATTAAAATAGATAACATAGTATCCACACATAAGAAATAATATTTACACCTAGAAAACACGTAACTTATATCCAGGTATGCATGTCCATTACTTATACTTAAGTAATTAAGTCAAAAATAAGCAAAAGACAACCACTTGTTCAAATGCAACAATGCATGCAAGGTGTAAATACATACTAAGGTAAATAAAAAGATTTAGCTATAACCTACTGTGGAGTAGCTCAATCCATATACCAGTACTAAGGTAAATAAAAAGATTTACTGGCCTATTCTTCTATAATCAACTTTATTACACTTATCTATACTTTCTTTTTGACTCAAAATACATTAAAGGCAAGTCCACGTGTACTAAATAAGTTCACCCATTAACCTACCTTTTTAACAAGATTATAGTAACCCCTAGTTATTGACCTGCCTCTAGTTCATATAAGTATTGTAACATATAATAACAAAGGGTTAACTCATTTCATTATCTCAACACGCATCACCAAATTAATAAATTTATTATACAAAGTATAATTGTGTATGAGTCTACAACCACAACCTACCTCATGGATGAATTTTTCTGCTATAAGGTGGTAAGAGTGTTCCCTTGTGTTCTTTTTGCAATCCAATTCATTATAATCCTACAAGGAATGCTTGAAAATCACTATCCTAGAGCATAACCTCTAAATTCTTACCATTAGAGTCCTAGCATTCATCAGATGTGTTTTTTAGAGGGAAAATAAAATATATGGCCATAGTGGGAGAAGGGTTTAAACAAAACCCAAGTGGCTTATATTCTTTCCCTCACTATAGGGATGAGAGTGTCGTGGAAACAATGGGTTAGCAGGCCATGCCAAATTTTGACAAATTGGTCAATAGTGCATTTTCTTTATTGAATTACTTTTTTGATATGGTTTTTAACAATGAAAAATTGGGTCACTACAGTTTAGCTCATGATACTTTTTACAACTTGGAATGTTTAGACAATGTTATTTTCGAAAATATATTGAATGTTAAATATTAACATTTATTACTGAATTGTTGTTTGTTTTTTAAAATTGGACAAGACAATTATTTTAGTTTTTTTGTTAGATGGCTCTCCCCTCGAAGGGATGGTGTGGGTACTATAAAAGATGTTTTGGGTTGTGACATCTATATGGTGAAACAATACTTCTATTTCGCTAAACTCTATAGTTAAATTATTTGCCTTCATTATCCAATATGCTTTTGTTGTCTTGAGCTGCATAATTATATGCTTTCTATTGCCATGCACTATCTATATTTTCTACTATTTGATGATGTTTGAGTATTGGCAGGATGTAAAGATAGTAATAAGAGTAATATGACTTATATATAAGTATTTAGTTCAAAAAAGGGAAATTGACATATAGGAATTAGTATTTGAAAGTAGAACATTTTGGAACCTCCTTTCATGACTCAAACCATTGGAAATAAAACCAACACTAACCCTCTTGTTAGAGAACCATCTAACTCAAAATACTAAAACCCAACACTTAGCCAAAACAAGGTAAACTAATCATTTTCATTAGGTAAAACGATGGCTCAATTTCTAAATGATATACCAATGCGGAATTAAAAAATTACTTAAGCAATCCCCTAGAATCTAAAAGATATTGTACAAAAATGTTACAAATATCAATCGAAGGTTTCAACCTAAAAACAACTGAAGATATTAAAATAAAAAATAATGGACCAGAAACAAAGTGAAAATCACATGGTAGCTCAGATGATGTAGCTCACCCTTGATGTTGAATGTTATCCTTCTACACTTGAGGAGATGAAACAATCACTAGAAAATTCTCCGCACTCAAAAAAGGAAGAGTGAATGTAATATTAGTACACAAGAAACAAAGATGTATCTGTACGGTCATCAACTATAAAACACCATCAATCCAAGCTGAGATTAGAATTATTCTTCAAGTAAATATCAATTAAATGAAATGTTTTTATAGTATAAGAAGTAATTTATACATGTATTAAGCTAAAAAGTAACATCTAATCATAGACATGTCAAAACCTCCCTTACCACTTGATTTCTTGTGAAGAATCTTCCTATAGTAAAATTCAAACGAGCATAACTCTTATATTCTGAAGCATTTTTTACTCCAAAACCCACACAATAGTATCTATTTAGATTATGTTTCCAACTCATAATCTTTTGCCTAATTTCGATATTGGGGTAAAATATTATGGCTATTAAAGTAAGCAATGACAAAGCTATTAAACGATTCTTCAAAAGACCTAACTCGTCATGGGAAGGCCCAGGGGCTATGAGGTTGATTGTGGCCAATTCTGAGAGAAACAACAAAATAGGCCCCATACGATGCCCATGGCCAAACCCTATTGGACATCACTTGGGACGTCAAAATGGACTCCAACATTTTTTCATACAATTTTATAATAGTTGTTTGGTCTTTTTCAACTCATTTAACATCAAAACTCTACCATTTAAGCTATTTTTTGGGTGATTATTAAGTATTAGATTATCCTATGTCCCTTATTACTCAAAAATAATTTGATATTTATCCTTAAAAAAGGAAAAAATTCCTCTTCCTCCAACGTAAACTAGGGTCTATCTCTTTCAAGCTCTACGTTCAAACAATTCACCAGAGTTTTCATTTCTTGGTATATGGGACTTCATTAATGGGTTCCAAATCACCCATTGAGTCCTAATTAAACTCGATTCGTCAAGTTTAAACCACCCTTCAACCTAGGACTACCATGTAAAGTGTGAATTCCATTGGTTTTTAGTTTCTTTCTATGATTAAACAATGAAGATATGTTTTCCCATAAATTTGATAATCTTATATACCCATGAATTTAAACTTGTATTATATTGATAAGTTCTTGATTATTGGGCTTTAGTTATGATATTATTACTTTGTTAAGTTTATTGAATTGTTATATCATTTGTACTCTTAAGATATAGTAGGTTATGAACACCCAATGACCCAATGATTTCATGCATAATTTATAAAATATTGAATACTTCAGTTTTCATGGCTTTAATATTTTAAGAAAAAGTACTTATTTTATGTCATCCAAATTTAATATTATTGATCATTCTAGTTATTAATTAGTTTACAGTTAGGAGTAGTACATAATGTAGAGTGGATGCAGGGTTGAAAGCTCACCCCTCAGTTAGGCTAATACCTTTAGAAGAAGTCACTATGTCCCACAAATATGGTGTCACCATGGGTTCTAAAAGGTGACTCATCAGAATACGCATTAGACCATAATTCTTATGCACATTAGTTTAGGGGATCCACGTTAGTTAGTGTTTATACCATGGGTAAGGAACAAAACACCCTTCCAGCTAGGGTTACAGGTTAGACCCAAGTTAGCTCAAATCATTATATTTTGATTATTAATACCCTCCACAGTCCACAACTGATAGTTCAGATTCAGATATTAGCATCACTTTGTATTTAGTTATTCAACTTATCATACACTACATGCTTATTACATGGTATTTCTTCCGTTTACCATGTTACATGCACCATGTTAATCATATATTAGTTAATTTCTACCTCACATTCAATGTGTGGATTAAAAACATTCTTTGTGCTATATTATTTTATGACATATGTTATAACATTCAACGTACGATTTCTTACTACACCAACTGAAGTATTTTAGTGAGACCTCATCATTTGAGGACTAGTATCAATATTTTTTTTATTTCATTTTAGATTTACAAAGTTAGAGTTGTCTGGGGGCTTATTCTAGTGACTCGTCTTAGTAGAGTCTTTCAGAAAGATAGTAGAAGTTTTATGTGATGTTCAATGATATCCATTTTTGTTTTAATATTGATATTGGGTTTTGATTTTCTAATATAAATTAGAATTTAGCTTCCATATAGTGTTATTCTTATTGTCAGTCTAGGCTATAGATTAGCTTAGGGTCCCTTATGACTCTGAACACCATATTACGATGAGGGGGTAGTCAAAAATTGTGACATCGACCAACATAAAATAAAATATCTGAATGAATAGCCTTAACATAGTAAAACAAAAATAATTATGAACACCTACCATGCAACTTAAACCCAATTGTATGACACTTGGGCCTTATTTTTGGTACTTATTAGAGGTCTGAATCTAAATGGTCAGACATCAACCTGTTAAGTGTATTAGTTTTTCATGTTTTGACATTTCTTAATGGATCTGAACAAATAAATCTCAAATCAAGGCCTTATCGTAATCAGTATCCCAAGTCTTACTAAGACTGAGGACCACCCTCGTTACCCAACCCAACCTCCAAACACGTACCCTGAGTTTAATGAATTCTAAACATATAACAATAGAGCGTTTAGCATAATTCCAGACTCTGGGATAGATCAATAACCATGGCCAACCCAAGCAAGTCCAACCATTCAATACCCAAGCAATAACCATAACAAAACCAAAATAATATCGAAATACGAGTCCATCACATAATAGGATAGAAAAATCATAAATACAATCAAACTATATTAGCCATAATAACAACACCAATGTGTAGGCAGATACCAATACTGACACTACCCAGACCAACACTTAGTAGTCCCTCAAATTCTCTAGCCGAACGTAATACAATATCCGGTTGGGACATGCCCCCGACCATAGCCAAACCCATAGTCTATATAATGACCAAAGTATGTAACAACATCCATGGCATGAAATGGAATATTTTGGAATATGGAAGCTCACCACTTCAATCTAACAGAGTTGATCCTGAATCTGATCACTTAGTAGGAGTAGTAGAATGGACGATCCTCCATCACGTGGGCATAGCGGATGAATGCTAGCATGCTCGCAGGTAAGGATAAAATATGCATTCACAACCATACATATATATATAACCATGCTGGGAAAGTTAACCGGGTTTAGAATGCCTTTAAAACCATTTACTTGGGTATGTGTAGCTTAACCATCCTAGAACCACCCATGGGCTATACGGGTCTAGTGTAACACCCTAAAGGTACCCCGATGCGAGTAGCCGTACGAATCAGAGATACCATAAAAGTAGGGGATTCCCGAGTACCATTTGTTATCCATGATATATATATATATACAAGTGTATATAGGGGATTCTTGGGTACCCCAAAAGTATCATATATGGTCTTCATAACCAATACTCATGTTGGCAAATACAAGTTTCCAGTGTCCATCCATTGGACTTACACTTTCACGGTTAGCTATCACACCCTACTATTATTTCCTAATTAAAACCATTACCACACAATGACACCACTATTCCATTTTTTATTAACCAAGGCTATAAGTAGTGGTATCATCATATCGACTATAGCTTGCAAGACATGTCCTTAGCCAATCGTCTTAAAGATGAAGGGATTCCGATATACTATAGATTACATTATTATGTTAACTTGGAGGAATCCCATGTACCCTAAAAGTGATCATTATTATGTTTACAAGGGGGATTATAATCTAAACAGGTACCCCATGAAACTTCACAATTTCATAAAGATACATCATCGCAGAATCCTCAGCCAAAAATTTAGTCCTCTCTTGCAAGAAGTGAGATGACATTGTCATCCTTTTCATAATGACCCAAATAGAATCAAGTTGGTTACGAGATCGAGGAAGACCGGTATCAAAATCAATAATGATCACTTCCCATTTCTATCAGGCAAATTTAATTTCTTGATACAAATTTCTAGGCCTCATGTGCTCAAGTTTCACTTGTTGACACACCATGCATTTGGCAACAAAATCAACGGCATTCTTCTACATACCATTCCACCAATACATCTCCTTAAGATCTTGATACATTTTTGTCGAACTCGGATGAACAACATTACGCGATTCATACTCCTTGGCCAATACCCTTTTCTCGCAAAACATCGATGCCAGGAACACATAACCTTCCTTGGTACAATAAGGTACCATTACCACTGATCTCAAATACCATTACCTTTTTCACACCTATATCTCCCCTTATTTTTATCAAGATATGATCTAGTATTTGATTCTCCTTGATTTATACACCTAGGGATGACCGAATCACTTTATGTAACAACACACTACCACTCTCAGAGTCTAAAAGGAAAACTCCAAGATTAGCGAAGTAGTGAATATCCTTTACCAACTCCCTCAACTCCTTATCCATATGAGATAAACTCTCTATGGATAACCTGTTAAGAGTATTAACAACAATATTAGACTTACTTGGATGGTAGTGAAGACTCATGTCATAATCCTTGAGAAGCTCAAGCCATCTCCTCTGCCTGAGGTTAATCTCTTTCTAAGTGAACACATACTATAAAATCTTATGATCAGAAAAGATGTCCACGTGCACTCTATATAAATAGTGCCACCATATTTTCAAGTCAAACACCACAGGTAAAAGCTCCAAATCATGAGTAGGATAGTTCCTCTAATGTACTTTTAACTTCCTAGAGGCATAGAAAATCACCTTACTATGTTGCATCAAAACACAACAAAGCCCCACCCTGGACACATCACAATAAACTAAGAACCCCTCAGTACCTTCAAGAAAGGTCAAAACTAGAGTTGAAGTTAGCTTATTCTTCAACTTCTTGAAACTAACCTCACAAGCATCTAACCAAGAAAACTTCACCTTCTTCTGAGTCAACTTGGTCAATGGGGCAGCTATCATTGAAAAAATGTCCACAAACCTCTTATAATACCCAGCCAAACCTAAGAAGCTCCAAATATCGGTTGGAGTTTTGGGTCTAGGCCACTTCTTAACCACTGCCACCTTTTGTGGATCCACCATGATCCCCTCACCAAAAATAATATGACCTCAGAAAAGTGACAGTGTTCAACCTAAATTTACATTAAGAGAATTTGGCATACAACTGCTGCTCTTTCCAAGTCTAAAACACTACACCGAGATGATGGCATGATCCACCTTACTCTTGCAGTACACCAAAATGTCATCAATGATCATAATAATGAACATATCCAGAAACTGATGGAAAAAACTATTCATCAAATCAATGAATGCCACTGGGATATTAGTCAAACCAAATGACATAACCAAAAAATCAAAGTGCCCATACCGGGTTCAGAAAGCTGTTATAGGGATATCCACCTCTCTAACATTTAGCTAATGATCTCTAGATTGAAGATCTATCTTAGAAAAGAATTTGGCACCCAGCAACTGACCAAACAAGTCATTTATCCTTAGAAGAGAATACTTATTCTTAACCGTCACCTTATTCAGTTACAGATAGTCAAAACACATCCGAAGGGAACCATCCTTCTTATGCACAAATAATATTAGTGCACCCCATGGTGACACAGTAGGATAGATGAAACCCTAATCCAAGGATTCTTTAGTTGCTTCTTGAGTTCCCTCAACCCAGCTGGAGCCATTCTATAAGGTGAAATAGATATTAGATGAGTGTCCAGATCAAATCATAGCAAAATCAATCTCCATATTCAGAGGAACACCAAGAAGATCATCTAGAAAGTCCTCAGGAAACTCATTCACCACCAGAATAGGATGTAAATAAGGACCTTTCAAGTTAGAGTCTTTATCTCAAACTAAATTATAGAGACACCTTTTAGACATTAATCTTAGATCCCCAAGATATGATACAAATTTCCCTTTAGGAGCTAAGGAACCACTCTCAAATTCAATAATCGGTTCACCAGGGAACTGAATGACAACCTTACAAGTCCGACAATCTAAGGACGCATAGCACGAATGAAACTAATCCATCCCAAGAATGTCATCAAAATCCACTATATATAATTTGAAAAAATCCACCAAAGTCGTCTAACTACCAATAGATTCCACACGTCTCCTATACTCACTTTTAGCTATCACAGAATCACCTATCAGGCTAGAAATAGAAAAAGGGATTTGAAATAACCTCGGGGTCAAAACCAAAATGCACAGCCACAAATGGGGTCACATTAGAGAGTGTGGACCTCGGATCAAGTAAATAATAAGCATCCCCAAAAAAGAGTTTTAATGTACCAGTAACAACAACCAGTGATGCCTCAGATTCCTATTAGGTAGTGAGAGCATATAACTGATTCCGTCCTATACCACTACCAGAAGTGAAAACAGATGCAAAAGCAGCACCCTTTGGTGTAGGAGCATATGGAGAGGCAACAAGAACCTTGTTCGCTCCTGATACAACTTACCAACCAGACAGTTCCTAAGCATATGGTCTGACTGACCATATTTGACATACCTGTCCCTCACCACATCACTGAAACCCCAATGTATTAAACCATAGATCCTAAAAAAGGACATAATAAGGCTGACTAAGCCCTACTACCCTGAGATTGGCCACTTTATGCCCTAAAGTTCTCACCACCCTGCTAACGCTTGTCACCCGACTACTTCGGGTAGGGGGCACTAGCTGTGGAAAAAGAATCAAAACTTTCCCACTTTTTCTTTAGCCACATAGAACTATCTCAACAACCTTATTGTTGACCACCACCCTTCTTAGAGAATTTAAACTTCTTACCCTGCCTTTTACCTACCTCATCCTATTTCTCTTTTCCTCTTCCACCTATTGCATATGAATAACCAACCTTAGATATCTATGTCCTTGATCAACAATGTAGTCTTGTTTTGAAGTATCAAATCCTGAGATAATCCTGAATCAAACTTTCTCATTCTGTACCTCATATCAGACTCCAATTCTGGAGTATACCTAGACAAATAGTGAAATATCAAGGCATATTCTTTGACCGACATATTCCCATATTTTAGATTAGTAAATTTCTCTTTTATTGCTTCCCTCAACTCCTGAGGAAAGAAGCAATCTAGAAAAGTATTAGAGAAAGTTTCCCACAGAGAAGACTCATCAACCTGATCCCTTACCTGATCCCATTCCTCGTACCATTAGTACATCACATCCTTTAGCTTGTAGGTAGATAAATTCACCCCTTCCACCTTTTTGGCCTGCATGAGCCTTAAGATTTTTTCAATCTCATCCAAAAATCCCTGAGGATCTTTCTCTACCTTAACACCAGTAAAAGTTGGAGGACTCAACATCATAAATTGGCCATCGCTTGTGGCCTCATAACATGGAGAAGAAGATGTACCATGCTCATCATGAGATACTACCAACTGAGCAATCATATGAATTGACTGGCGAAACTCAATATTCATTATATTAGCCTGAGGAGGGTAAGTGAGAATCAGTAAAACTTTTGAGAAATAAGAGACTGGACCCTTAGACCAAGTATGGATCCCCTAAGAAAATTGTGTCCAATCAACATCATCCCCAGTTGGGATAGAGGAGTTTTTGTCAACTTTAGATCATCGAGGTATGATCTACAAGATTAGGAAACAAATATCAAAATAATCTAAGACTTAGACTCCAAAGCTTAAAAATAGAACACTAAGAAAGAAAACCATTCCTAAATGCCTTATAGCCTCTCTCTTATGAGTGTAGCATACTACACACCCTTAAAGAGACTCTAATCAATATGGCTTTGTAGGCTCCCAATTGACCATGAACCTAATGCTCTAATACCAACTTGACCCGACCCAAATCGTGGCCTTGTTATAATGGTCATCCTAAGTCCAACTAGGACTTGGGACCACCCCTATTACCCAAACCAACCTCCAAACATATAACCTGAGCCAGATAAATTCTAAACATATAATAAGATAAAGTATTGTATAATTCCAGACTCTAAGATAGGTCTATAATAGTGGCCAGCCCAAGCAAGTTCAACCATCCAGTACCCAACAAATAACCATACCAAAATCAAACTAATAACCAAATATGAGTCCATAATATAATAGGATGGAATAATAATAAATACAATCAAATGATATCATCCATAATACCACTACCAATATAAGGGCTTACACCAATACCAACACCGTTAAAACTAACCCATAGTAGTCTCACAAAGCCTCTAACAAAAAATCAAGCAATATCCGGTCAGTACATATCCCCAACCATAGACAAAACAATAGAATATATAATGACCAAAGTATGAAAAAACATCCATAGCATGAAATGGATCCTTCTGGAATATGGAAATCCATAACTTTAATCCAACCTAGTTGATCAGAATCCAATCACTGAGTAGGAGGAGTAGAGTGGCTGGTTCCTACATCACGTGGGGATACAACCTCCTAAAGATGGGTTAGCGGGTGAACTCTAGCATGCACTGAGGATAAGGATAAAATAATGCAAACTTTTAAAACCAAGTAAACAAACCATATGCATTCACAACCATACATACATATATATAACCATAGTGGTAAAGAAAATTGGGTTTAGCATGACTTCAAAACCATTAACCTAGATATGTGTAGCTTAACCATCCTAGAACCACCCATAAACTATATAGGTCAAGTGTAACCCCCTGAATGGGTCCCAATGAGTGTAGCCGCACGAACCAGAGATATCATAGGAATAGGAAATTCTCGAGTACCCTTCGCTCTCCATGAAACATATGTACAAGTGTACTTAGGAGATTTCTCTATACCTTGTAAGTATCATATATGGTCTCCCTGACCAATCCTTATGAAGGCAAACATAAGTTTCTAGTGTCCATCCATTAGACTCATACCTTCACGGTTAGCTATCACTACCCACCATTATTGCCTAATTAAAACCTTTACCATATAACCATACCACTCTTCCATTTATTATTAACTAAGGCTATAAGTAGTGGTGTCTTCATACCAACTATAACTTGCAAGCAATGTCCTTAGCCACCTTGTTAAAGAAAAAAGTATTCCCATATACCCATAGATTACATTATTAGTTGACTTGGGGGAATCCCATGTACCCCACAAGTGATCATTATTATGTTTGCTTGGGGAATCCCCTTGTACACTACAATGCTTTCAATTAGACAAACCATAACCATCAAGACCTTATCATTTAATAATTCAAACTATTTAAACCATTTATAACATTTAGGGTTCCATTACAAGGTTATACCATGCATAGTTTAATGAAAGTCCAACAATTTAACCAAAAACACTCTCATAGTCATTTTATCAAACAAGTTGGGGGTATAGTATTTCCAAAGCTCAAACCATGTATCAATTATCCATTCTCTTATGACCAAATGATCAAATCACCATAAAAATATGAAAAGCATAAGTAAAAGACATGGAAAAACTATAACCAACCATTGTAACCCAAAACCCCTAACATGAATTTGAAAATCCAAAAACATACAACATTAATACCATGAAAATAATTTAGAAAACATGTCTTTAGTTTGAATTAACAATGAGGGAGGAGTAACATGCCTTAGATTGAGATGATGATGAGAAAAAATCACTCCTATGAGCCTTAATTGACCACCTTGAAGAAAAACCTTAGATTTCGCTTAACCCAAGAGCCGTGAGAGATTTTGAAAGAATTTTAAGTATTTGATTGAATGAAAATAGGTTAATGAATTCCCAAAAAGGTATTTTTAAGTACAGATTACCCCCAACATAAACTGGATTAATTTTCCATAGGAGGGTACGACCACCCTCTATCTGTACCCTAGGGTATGAATGGTACCCACTACTTGTACCCTAAGAAGAATCTCAACCCCAAAAATTACCAACCTACGACTCCTAAGTTCTACTCATACATAATCATACAATTGGTACCCATAAAACGTACCCTAGGCAGAAAAAAATCATATAGGTTAAGACATAGGACAAAATACGAGGTGCATAATATGACTCACACCCCATCGTATGACCCTTATAGAGAAGTCATACCTTTGATAGGGGCTAACCCAACCACACTAATCAATATACGAGTGATGACCCCTAAATAGTATCACAACATAGGACTGGTACCCCTAGTCGTGTTATGTCCAAAGAGTTTAAAACTCAAAAAATTTATGAGGATAAAAACTAGGGTTTTTCATGAACATATCTAAACAAATTAGATATATCGTAGTTTCTTAATGATTCATACTCACATAAGCATACTACTTTTAATAGGGAAAATTTCAAGCTTCTCGTGCCCTTGTGTCTAATTATCAATTGATTCGAAATAATTCACTAAAATGCAACCTTTTTTAAAATAAATGATATCTTATCTCATTATTCCAAGGCCAAACAATAGCTATAGTAAATACTAATTACTATAGCTCTCCCATAATTTACATAATATTGACTATGTCTTGCGATAAACAAAATTTGAATATTTTATTTTCTTATATAGGATATGAGATATAATTAATTGAAATTTATACATTTAAATAATTTATTTTCTTATCAAATAATAATTTTTACTTTGTTTAAAGTCAGTTTTTCTAATACTTAATTAATATAATATTTCATATTATTTTCTTTAGATTTTATATTTATTGTACTCATATATATGTGTGTGTACGTTTGTGTGTGTGTGTGTATATATATATATAACTTATACATATTCAGATGCTAAAAAAGGATTTTTCTTAATTGTTTATATATCAAATCAACAAGCAACATCATATTCATTCAAATTGGCATTAAAATTAAGACATCTTAATCTTAAGAAAAACAAATGTAGCCTTAACATTGTTCAACAACACCATTGAATTCATTCAAGTTTAAGTCAAAGATTCATCAATTCATGTAAAGAACATGACTACCAATATGAAATCCAAGTCAACAAGCCATACCACCATTATTGCCTAATTAAAACCTTTACCACAAAACCACACCACTATTCCATTTATTATTAACTAAGGCTATAAGTAGTGGTGTCGTCATACCGACTATATCTTGCAAGCAATGTCCTTGGAAAACCTTGTTAAAGAAAAAGTATTCCCATATACCCATAGATTACATTATTTAGTTGACTTGGGGGAATCCATGTGCCCCACAAGTTATCATTATTATGTTTACTTGGGGAATCTACTTGTACACCACAAGGCTTTCAATTAGACCAACCATAATCATCAAGACCTTACCATTTAACAATTCCAAACCATTTAAACCATTTATACCATTTAGGGTTCCATTACAAGGTTATACCGTGCATAGTTCAATGTAAGTCCAACAATTTAACCAAAAACATTCTCATAGGCATTTTATCAAACAAGTTGAGGGCATAGTATTTCTAAAGCTCAAACCATGTACCAATTATCCATTCCCAAGCAACCAAATGATCAAAGCACCATAAAAATATGAAAAGCATAAGTAAAAGACATAGGAAAATCATAACCAACCATTGTAACCCAAAACCCCCAACATATAATTGAAAACCCAAAACCACACAACATTAATGCCATGAAAATAATTCACAAAACATGTCTTTAATTTGAAAAACAATGAGGGAGGAGTAATATGCCTTAGATTAAGATGATGATAAGAAAAAATCACTCCTATGAGCCTTAATTAACCACCTTGAAGAAAACCCTAGCTTTTTGCTTAACCCAAGAGCCTTGAGAGATTTTGAGAGAGTTTAGAGTTTTTGATTGATTGCAAATAGGTTAATGAATCCCTAAAAGGTGTTTTAAGTCTAGATTACCCCCAACATAAACTTGATTAATTTCCCACAAGAGGGTATGACCACCTCTATCTATACCCTAGGGTACGAATGGTACCCACCACTTGTACCCAAAGAAGAATCTCAACCCCCAAAATTACTAATCTATGACTCCTAATTTCTTCTCGTACCTAATCATACAATTGGTACCCATAAAACGTACCCTAGGCAGAATAGAATCACATAGGTTAAGATATAGGACAAAATACGAGGTGCGTCATACGAGTCACACCCCATCGTATGACCCTTATAGAGAAGTCGTACCTTTGATAGTAGCTAACCCAACCACGCTAATCAATATACGATTGATGACCCCTAAATAGTATCCCAATATATGAATGGTACCCCTAGTCATGTGATGTCCAAAGAGTTCAAAACTCAGGAAATTTATAAGGATAAAAATTAGGGTTTTCATGAACATATCTAAACAAATAAGATATATCATAGTGTCTTAATAATTCGGACTCACATAAGCATGCTACTTTTAATAGGGAAAATTTCAAGCTTCTCACGCCCTTGTGTCTAATTATCAATTAATTCCAAATAATTCACTAAAATGCAACCTTTTTTAAAAATAAATGATATCTTATCTCATTATTCCAAGGCTAAACAATAGCTATAATAAATACTAATTACTATAGCTCTCGTATAATTTACATAATATTGGCTATGCTTTGCGACAAACAAAATTTGAATGTTTTATTTTCTTATATAGTATATGAGATATAATTAATTGAAGTTTATGCATTTAAATAATTTATTTTCTTATCAAATAATAATTTTTACTTTGTTGAAAGTCAGTTTTTCTAATTCTTGATTCATATAATATTTTATATTATTTTCTTTAGATTTTATATTTATTGTACTCATATATATGTGTGTGTGTGTGTGTATATATATATAAAAACTTATACATATTCAGATTCTAAAAAATGATCTATCTTAATTGTTTATGGATCAAATCAAGAAGTAACATCTTATTTATTCAAATTTACATTAAAATTAAGACATCTTAATCTTAAGAAAAATAAATGTAGCCTTAACATAGTTCAACAACACCATAGAATTCATTCAAGTTCAAGTCAAAGAGTCGTGATTTCATGTAAAGAACATGACTACCAATATGAAATCCAAGTCAACAAAACATGCCTCAACAACAATATTATTAACCATTTTTCCATTGCACAAGTAAATAACGATAAGGAGTTATACCCATCATTTGTAATTAACCCAAAACCCTCAACAATCCATTTAAATAACAACTTTGTTAATAATCATAAGCCCATTTGTTACGACTTGAGACTACACCTTTATCATCATATGGTGCAGAGAAGTACTAGTGAGTCCATGCTAATCCAAGGCCTGATAAAATACTAAGAAATATAGATAAGAGATAATAAAACACTTATGCCAAATCTAAACTTAAGAATGTATTAAATATTCAAAGGAAACTAAATCATCACTAAATAAGTTTAAGATCAAAAGCAAAATATCTATAAATAAGTCTGAAAATTCTCTACTAAGAGGAGTTGCTAGGACAAGCCCCCAACTAACTCTAACTACCTAAATACTAGGAATGATAAAGAAAAAATAAATTAAAGAAAAATCTAGTCCATGAATAGTGGGGACTCACCAAAGCTACTATTGCTGATAGGGAAAGAGATCTTAATAGGTATGATCTAGGTGCTGAGAAGAAAGACCTGTATTATAACAAAATATAGTGAAAAATAAAGTGTGCAATCTGTACTTTGAATATACTAAATGCAAGATAGGAAAGTAACTAATATGAAGTGAATATGGTACGTGTAACATCATATCTAGTGTAAGACCAAGTAATGAACATACACTTTAACATAAACTGAATAGCTGAATACAAGGTCAAGCAAGAATATGAAATCTGAACTGTAAACTACGATCTGTAGAAATTCCTAATAACCGACATACCCCAATATGATATAACTAGGTTCCAACCTGTAACCCCAGTTGGTAGGGTATTCGATACCTTACCAAGGGTACAAACATTGACTAATATTGATCTACTAAATTGATGTGCAGAAGGACTAAGGTGTCAAGCTTGATCTGAGAGGTGACCCTTAAAAATAAGGAGTCAAGCTTGATCTAAGAGGTAACCCTTTAGAACCTATATTGGCATAGATGTTCTAGGACTTAGGGACTTATACTAAAGATCTTAGTCTAAACGGTGGGTGATCATTCATCCATGCATCCCTTTGGTGCTAAGTACTACTCCTAACTGAATTACCCTCATAACTACAATGTTCATTGAAGGCAATATTCTGATGATTGAAATTAATGTACTATCTAAAAGCATTCAAAACATAACTATGATACATGGAATCAAAATTTATATGCATGAAATCCAAGGTCGTCAAATGACCATAAGTCGCCATCTATGAAGAATGTAACTACTTTGTAAATTTCATAAATTAGACCTAATTCAAAATCAATGACATAGGTCCACATTTAAGGATTTCATAATGTACTAGGGTTTAGGATTATGGTCAAATAATAACTCTAAAATTCTTGCTAAAATGGGGATAGGAATTAAATAAAACCAAAATACTAAAATATCAATGAATTTAACAATATCCATAAACCTTAGATATGAAAAAGGAATTATACTATTGAGTTGGGTTATCATAGGGACTCAATGGGTAAAAGGGAATCCATTGATGAAATTACACATACCTAGAGATAAGAGCTCTGAAGAATTCTATAGAGCTAGATGCTTGAAGAAGATGGATTCTAATCTGCCTTGGGAAAAGGAATCGCCTTTTTTTTATTCTAAAACTATATATCAAATAATTTTAGAAGTAATCAGATTGATACCACAATAATAAAAATTGATATTTCCAAAATGGCGTAGCTTTGATGTTAATAGAATTAGGAAAGACTGATATGCCCCTTACAATTTCATAATTGGAAACTGTGGGAAGGAACAAGCAAGTCATTTCCATTATCGTAGAAACAACCTATGATCGTGTGTTAAACTCATGATTGGGATATGTATAAGATCACTCTGAACCTGATCAGATGATCCTTGGTAGAAATGTGGGATCTATATACGGTTACACCTTGGTTGGTATGTTTGCTTGTTACATCAAGGACATCTATCGGACTCGCGATCGTACTAGTGGATCGTGGTTACAAAGGATAATAGTGGTTCCCTATACTTTAACAAGTTGTAGTTTTATTGATCTGATGAAACAATTTTACAATGGTACAATGTAACCACTATCATTGGTGGTCTTGTGGTATCTAATTGTAGAGTAGAGCTTTTGTGAAAAGGCCATAACTTTATACTTCGATGACAAATTAATGTGAAACGAAATTCTTTTGAAAGGTAATTCAAATATATATCATTTTGGTGGTTCTATCATTCAAAAATGCATCAGAATCTAGAAGTTATTTGCATCTAAGTCTGATCACTAATTTATAGATCGATTGGTAATGGAGGTTTTGGCTTGGTTAAGGGATAGGGGTTCTTGTGTTCTTGATATATGGGAAAATCCATCCTCGTATGATTAAAACTTTATGATTTTTCCCACATGTACTTGAAGCATGGCTCTAGAGTAGGCTTTGATTTTCTTGGGAGTTAAAATATCTCCCCCTTAGGATCATTTGATCGTAAATGGAAAATGACTGAGCTGAAAGGTTAATGAAAAGAGCTGCAATTCCTATATTTTATTCACACATCTCCTAATATTATCAGAATTCTTCAACACGAAATCTGTCTAGAAAACTTACACTAGTTTCTAAGAGTTGAACACAGACATGGTCCAAAATCAATAACTCAAACATAGGTTGATTTAGATAAATAGATGATTGTTATGGTTTGGGAATAAATGGGTGACATGAAATAGAAAGAATTAATTAATTATGGGGAAACTATTACCTCAAGTTGGCCAGATCTCTAAGTGAAAAAATAGTGATACTTGAAAAGCATGTGTTCCTCCACTTCCCAAGTAGTTCCCTCAACAGGCTGATTTTTCTAAAGAAACTTTACTAGTACAAACAATTTATTCCTCATCCTATAAACCTAATGATAAAGGATTTTCACAATAACACCTTATTAAAAGAGACTATACTTCACACTAGCACTTTCTAAGGGCACAACTGATGAGGGATCACCAATGAACTTTTTTTGCAAGGAAACATAAAATTGGATGTACTACTGCTTGGTCCATCGGTAAATCTAAATCATAGACCACCTAGTAAAATTGACATGCAATAACATAAGGACAAATAAACAAGGGACTGAGTTGTCCTTACTTTTTGAACCTTTTCACCTCTTTTATATGTGAAACTTTAAGTAGATAAAATCACCAATGATGAACTCAAGTTCCCTCCTCCTAATATCTATATAGGACTTCTAATGACCTAAACCAATCTTAAACTCTTTCTAATCAGCTGAACTTTCTTTATAGCCTCATGGACAAAGTCAAGCCCTATAAAAGTAGTTTCATAAACTTTGAACCAACCAATTAAAAATCTATGCCTCCCTCAATAAAGTACCTTAAATAGGGCCATTAGAATAGTAGCATGATAGGTGTTATTATATGAAAAGTCAATTGATTGTAGATAATTATCCCAACTACCCTTGAAATTGATCACTCATGGTCTCAAAATATCCTGTAATGTCTCAATGGTCCTCTATGCCTTACCATTATTCTATTGGTGAAAGGTTGTACTTAAATGAACTTGGGTAACAAAACCATTCTAGAAAGCCTTCCAATACCAAGATGTAAACTGATCATCTTTATCAAAAATGATAGTCAAGGGACTCCATGCAATTTCACCAACTCCTTCATGTAAAGCTTAGCATAATCCTCGGTTGAATCTAAAGTGTTAATTGGCAGAAAAATAGGACAACTTAGTCATCTTATTCATATAACCCAATTGGAATCATGTTGTCAATGTGCATGAGGAGATCCTATGATGAAGTCCATGTTCACTAACTCCCACTTTAAAGTAGGAATACCAATGTCCTAAAGCATGCCACTAGGTTATTTATGCTCAACCTTAAACTGTTGACAATTTGGGAACTTAGCCAAGGATTTCACAATATTGTTCTTGATAAAATTCCAACTATAGACTTCCCATAGATTTTAGTGGCTCTTGGGTGAATAGATTACCTAACAACATGACCCTCTACTAGATTCTAATGTCTCAATTCATCTACACCTAGAACACAAAGTCTACCTTAATAGAGGAGAACACCTTCTCTTCTTTAAGTGAAAACCCCAACCTTCTGACTCTGGACTACAGCTTTCAATCTGAGCAATATAGACTATCTTTCTTTTCCTTATCCTTGGGTACCAAAGAAGATTTTGAACCATTCTAAACTAAAATAAAACCTTCGGTTGAGTAAACTAATTGAACTCTCTCTATGGCAGTGTATGAAACTTGCGAGCTAGTTTTTTCTTCTTATCCTCTACATGAGCAACACGCCCAACATATAATCTCGTACGAGATTCCTCCACTACATTGGCCTTACCTGGATGGCACAAAACACTCATATCATAATCCTCTATCTACTCTGGATATCTTTTTTGACTGAACATATTCAGAAGAATTTAGTGATTAATGAAGAAATTAACATGAACCCCCATAGAGTTAATGTCTCTAAATATTTTAGGGAAAAACAACTGCTGCCAACTCTAGATCATGAGTTTGTTAATTTTTTCATGAGGCTTGATCTACCTAGTGGCATATGCAATAACTTTTCCCTGGCATATCAACACACAACCATATCAAACCCTAGAAGCACCAAAATAAACCACAAAACTATTTGATCCCTCAGGCAGAGTTAAAAATGAAGCATTAGTGAGTTGAGTTATAACTCTAGAGAACACTTCTCACAAGAATTAAACAACTAAAATTTGATTTTTTTCTGAGTCAACCTGGGAATGGCATAAGAAATAGAGTAAAATCCCTCAACAAACTATCTATATTATCCAGCTAAACCTAAAAAACTCCTGATATTTAAAGGATAGATGGGTCTCGACTAGTTTTTTACTACTTTGATATTTTAAGGATCAACCTAAATACTTTTCTAGAGATAATATGATTAAGGAATGCTACTTATTTAGATGAAATTCAAATTTGTTGAATTTGCCGAATAGCTAGGGATCCTTGAGAGTCAACCAGACAACCCTCAGATAATTTACATATTCATCCTCACTCTGAGAATAAATCAGGATGTCATCTATGAAGATTATGACGAACATATCTAAGTAATATTTGAACACCCTCTTCATAAGGTCAGTTGAAGGAGCATTCATTAAACTAAATAACATAATAAAAAATTCAAAATAACCATACTGAGTTCTTGTAATGACCTTACATATTATTTCATTAATTTGCATACATTTTAGGCATTTCGAGCCTTCTTATAGTGGCTACAGTTCATTTATGATTTGTTTGAACTGTCAATTTGGTGATCGGATAAGTCATTTGGATTTTAGGATCATTTTGCAATTCTGGAGCTTTCATTGTGTAAGATTTGTTCTCAGACTAAAATTCCTCGTAGATGACCTCAGATGAGAACTAAGACAGTGCCATCAGCTTTTGAATGTTGACTTTAGGATGGGTGGCTCTTTATTCGAGTACCATGGTAGTCGAGCTCATTTTGATGTATTAATCAAAAAGTTAAGAAATTTAAAATTGGGTGTGGGACCCATATTTCATCTAAATAACCTCATATAGAAATTTAGGCAGTACTATTGTGTATGCAATGTAAAATTTGGTATTGTTACATTTTTTAATTACATATATGGGATTTTTCATAAATCTTAAAGGCAGGGTGGAAACATAGAATATTTTACAAGTTTCACTTGTCAACCTGTGTAGCTACTATCGTAAGCTAAGGGCCTCGATTGCAGTACACTTAGAAAACAATGTGTGGTGTTTACGGGTCACATAGTGTGATTGTAACTTGTCTATTCAGCATAAGATATTGTGATCGCATGTCCCGGACCATGAAACCAGGACACGAGGACTTAGTATGGTATAAGTAGACCCCTTATGTGACAAAATTAGCCATTCTCCACCAATTCCTTGATATCTTAAACTCTAAAGAGTGATATTAAGTTTTATTAAATCTTGTAGATGCTTTGGAGAGCTTGGCTATCAATTATTCTGTGATCTCCCTTCGAATTCGTGGTAAGATTCCATTGATTTCATAGTAGATTCTTAGAAATTAGAGTTTTTAATTACTAAATTTTAAGACTTGATTTGTGACCTGATTTGTGCTCTGTTTGTGCTCAAAATTTGAACAATACTTCCTTATCCTTAGAGGGACCTCATGATGGGATGATATTTAGATTTCGTAAAAGCGCCCCATGGGCCCATTCTTGAACCAAAATTTGACCTGGCCTATTTTATGGAAATTGGGTCTTATTTGACTCCTAATGACACATAGATTATTAATTTTATAGAGTATTAGCATTTTGGGATCGTGGAGGAAAGACAAATATTTGGTGAATATTTTATAAACTTGCGGGCCAATATTGAGGTAGGCTTTTGTGTACTTTTCTTCACAAGATGATGTGATTTATGAATTGCATGTGAATCTGAAATTATGTTTGATAATAGGTAGAACACAGTGACCTGGTCTTGATTTTTGAGGTTTGGGGATTAGATGACTAATTTGACCCATAAGGTGAAATTCTTATTACACTTTTAGGATCCTATCGCCTTCTTTATAGATGGAGCTAATTCGTATAATGATGGTGCTATTGTGCTAGATTTGGGATGTATCTTAGGTGTTGGGAGCATGATTAGTATGAATATCTTAATGTGCCTTATTTAACGGCCTTGAAACTATAATTTAGGTAGAGTTGACTTAATAGATCATGTTCTAGGTGAAATTT
The DNA here is from genome assembly GCF_002878395.1 of Capsicum annuum. NCBI lineage: Eukaryota > Viridiplantae > Streptophyta > Magnoliopsida > Solanales > Solanaceae > Capsicum > Capsicum annuum. The sequence goes on from NC_061113.1 coordinate 90,147,890, forward strand.
CTATCATAGGGCTAAAAATGGCTTATATACCATCTATAAATAAATTTAGACACTTTAACCTAGATTGGGGTAGAAATATCTTAAATATAGAACTTGAGGATTAGAAGTGGGTTCCTCCAAACCACCTTACACCAAAACTTATATTAAACCTTGTGGACTTATTTATGCATGTTAGACATAGTTGAGACTGTTAAGCCTTTAGTATAATGTTACTTCATGACTTAGTTGATTGTGATGATAATTCTTGGATCTTGAGGTTATGGTTATGTGGGATATGTACCTATTATTGGGTCAAAGGCCGTGTTATGATATTTTTTGGTCCGTGTTATGAAATTTGTTGGATTTTGGGAAGTGTGTATCCTTGTAAATTATGTGGCCATAGTTTATAGAAATAATGATATTTATGATAAATCATTGTGTGAATGCTGGTGATGACATGCATAGATTCAGAAACTGTTAGATGCAGTCGATCAGTATCATCATTAATAGATTCAGAGATCACCCACTAGATAGGACTGATCTCAGGCTTAATCAATCATCTTCATTATTAGTAGATTCAGAGATCACCCACTAGATAGGGATAATCTCAGATTTAGTTAATCCTTTTCCTCATCAGTATATTTAGAGATCACTAGCTAGATAGGACTAATCTCAATAGCAGTCAATCAGATATCAATATAAGTAGACTTAGTTATCAGAAGTCCAATTAGTAGAATTCAGTATTTAGTATTTCCATTACTTCAGTTATAGTTTATGCATTCGTGCATGTATCCTTATTCAGTAGTCTCATGATACTTAGTCAGTATTGTTCATGCATGTGAACCCTTGCATTCATCCTTACCTCATCTAGCGTACCTGAACATTTTTATGAACTGACATACTTTTCTCTTACGCTATAGTGTTTTATACCATAGGTTCAGAAGCACGAGATCCATAGCTCCCTTAACAGTTCAGATTCAGACAGCAACAGTAGACTTAACAGTGAGTCCTCATCATTCGAGGGTATCCCTTATTTAATCCTAGCTTCTTTTCCATTTATAGAATATGCCTCCAAAGAAGACTCAGGGAAGAGGAACGAGAGACTAGTCAACCTCTCAGGTCGTCCATCCAGATTCTTTTGGCGAGCATGTCTCTAATACGAAGTTAGAGCAACCTTCATCACCCTAGCTCACTCTGTAGCAGCCCAAAATGAATGTCTAGCTGCGGTTCCAGCCAATCCAGTGGCCAATACTGCTGCTGTCAGGATTCAGGACTTCACCCAAATGAACTCTCCACCGTTTATCGGGTCTAAGTCAGATAAGGACCCTTAGGAATTTCTTGATCAGATATAGAAGGTTATTAATATCATGGGGGTGACTGCTGTTGAGAGTGCTGAGTTAGATGTATATCAGCCATAGGATATTTCTTACTCATTGTTTAAATAAGGAAAGGCAGAGAGGGTCGTAGTTGTAGGGCCCATTGAGTAGGAGGAATTTGCCATTGCTTTTCTGGATAGTTTCTTCCTACTATCGTTGAGGAAAGTGAAGGTTCTGGAATTTATCAATCTAAAATAGGGAAATATGATAGTGAAAGAGTATTCTATCAAGTTTACTCAATTAGCTAGATATGCTCCTTATGTGGTGGCAGATAAAAAATCTCGAATAAGTAAGTTTGTGTCAGGGGTATCTAGCAGTGTGGTCAAAGAGTGTAGGACCGTAATGCTTATTAAAGATATGGATATATCTAGGCTTCTTGTCCATTCTCAGCAGATAAAGGAGGCTAAGAATAGGGAGACGGAGAGGGAGAACAAGAAAGTAAGAATAGGTAGTTTTAACTTTGCATAACCTAAGTCAAAGGGTGGGAATCGTTCTCAGTTCCCCTCCAAAATCTTAAGTTCCCTTTCGTTCATCAGCCAGTGCTTCTGTGCTAAAATTCAGAGATGGCAATAGGGATAGGGCACCAGGACCTAAACCCCAAGGCAGTGTTAGTAGTGCTCAAACCAATCCTCTTTGTCAGAAGTGTGGAAGAAACCACCAAGGTATCTATAGAGCAGGCAATAATATGTGTTTTGGGTATGGCAATCCAGGCCACAGAGTCAGAGATTGTCCCTGGTCAATGCTCTTTAGTCCCGACAGGATTAGGAAATTTCTCCTGATATGGTTGCTGGTACATTACAAGTTTATCATTTGCATGTTTACGCTTTGCAAGATCAAGGAGCCTCTTTGTCCTTTGTTACTCCTTATATAGCTGTTAACTTCGCAGTCAGTCCCAAAATCCTAGCAGAGCCTTTCTAAGTCTCTACCCCAGTGGGTAAATCTATCATAGCCTGGTGGGTATACAGGAAATTTCCAGTTATGGTATCTCAGAAAGTCACTTCAGTAGACTTAGTCGAATTAGAGATGACTACTTTTAATGTCATTCTTGGCATGGATTGGCTTCATTCCTGCTATGCCTAAGTCAACTACAGAAATAAAATTGTTTAGTTTCAGTTTCCAAATGAACCCGTCCTAGAGTGAAGGGGTAGTACTTTAGCACTTAGGGGTCAACTTATTTCTTACCTTCGGGCTAGAAAAATGAAAGCTAAGGGATGTGTCTACCATTTCGTTTGAGTCTACAAATCTTGTTCAGTAACCCCTACTCTTGAATTAGTCTCAGTAGCATGTGAATTCCCAGATGTATTTCTTGAAGACCTTCTTGGTGTTCCTCACAAAAGGGAAATTAATTTTGGAATCGATCTTCTCCCAGATACTCAACCCTTAACTATCCTTCCATACAGAATGTCCCCAGTAGAACTCAAAAAATTAAAGGAATAGTTAAAGGACCTCCCAGATAAGGGATTCATCTGACCCATTGTGTCCCCATGGGGCGCACCAATTTTATTTTTCCATAAGAAAGATAGTTCTCTCAGAATGTGTATTGACTATCGTCAATTAAATAAAGTCACATTCAAGAACAAGTATCCACTTCCCAGAATCGATGACTTGTTTGACCAACTTCAGGGTGCCAGTTATTTCTCTAAGATAGACCTCAGATCAGGCTATAATCAGCTTAGATTTAGGGAATGTGATATCCCAAAGACAACTTTCAAAACTTGGTACGGTTACTTTGAATTCTTAGTCATGTCCTTTGGTCTTACCTATGACCCAGCAACTTTCATAGACTTGATAAACCATGCGTTCAAGCAGTACTTGGATATGTTCATCATAGTCTTCATAGATGGCATTCTTGTTTATTCCTATAGCAAACACAATCATACAGACCATCTTAGAATAGTATTACAGACTCTCAAAAACTATCAGCTATTCGCCAAATTCAGTAAGTGCGAATTTTGGCTTAGGTCACTAGCATTTCTTGGTCATATAATTTTTGGTGATGAAATTAGAGTTGATCCCCAAAACACTGAGGCAGTGAGAAACTAGCCCAGGACCACCTCTCCGTCAGATATCAGGAGTTTCTTAGGTTTGGCTGGCTATTACTGATGGTTCATTAAGTGATATTCATCTATTGCATACCCTATGTCCAGATTAACTCAAAAGAAATTCAAATTCTAGAGATCAAATTGTTTGTGAAAAGATTTTTTAGGAGTTGAAGACTCGACTTATTACAGCTTCAGTTTTGACCTTACCAAATAATTTAGATGGATTTGTTGTGTATTGTGATGTCTCCAGGGTTGGCTTGGGGTGTGTTCTGACATGGACAGGTAAGGTCATAGCCTATACTTTTAGGAAACTTAAACCTCATGAGAAGAACTATCCTACTCATGATCTTGAGTTAGTAGCAGTAGTTTTTACCTTAAAGATTTGGAGGCACTATTTGTATTGGGTGCACGTTGATGTGTTCACTGATCATAAGAGCTTGCAATATCTGTTCCCTTAGAAAGATTTAAACCTCCGTCAGAGAAGGTGGTTGGAGTTATTGAAAGACTACGACATGAGTGTTCTGTATTATATGGGCAAGGACAATAAAGTGGTTGATACTCTCAGTAGAATGTCGATGGGTAGTGTTCCTCATATGGAGGATAGTAAGAAGAATTTAGCCGAGGAAGTTCATTAGTTAGCCCGGATAGGTATCCGTTTAGTCGATTCAGCAGAAGATAGTGTATGGGTGCAGAGTAGTTCAGAATTATCCCTGCTTTCTGAGGTAAAGGAAAAGCAGGATATAGATCCTAGTTTAGACAAGTTGAAGGAGTCAGTCATAGATCAGAAAGTAGAGGTTTTCTCCCAAGGGGGAGACGGTATTTTGCGTTGTCAAGGTTGACTATGTGTGCCAGGTGTAAATGACTTAAGGCAGCGAATTCTTGCAAAAGTGTCTGGTGTACACTACTCTATTCATCCAGAGGCCACTAAGATATACCATGATTTGTGGGAGATCTATTAATGGAGTGGGATGAAGAGAAATATTGTAGAGTTTGTGGCTAAGTGCTTGACATATCAGCAGATTAAAATGGAGCATCAGAAGCCTAGTAGGTCCATACAAGAGTTAGCATTCCCACCTAAAAATGGGAAGAAGTGAACATAGACTTTGTGATGGGTTTGCCTCGTACTAGTTGTCAGCATGATTCGGTTTGGGTCATTATAGACAGGATGACCAAATCAGCATATTTCCTTCTAGTCCATGCCTCTTATTCAGCTGAGGATTATGCGCAACTCTATATTAGGGATTTGGTTAGATTGCACGGTGTTCCATTTTCTATTATCTTAGATAGAGGTACTCAGTTTACCTCTTATTTTTTGAATGCATTCCAAAAGGGTCTTAGTACCAATGTTTACCTCAGTACAGCCTTTCATCTTCAGATAGATTGTCAAGAAAAAAGGACTATTCAGACTTCAGAGGATATGTTCCGAGCATATGCGATAGACTTTAAAGGTAGTTTGGATGACCACTTGTCTTTGATTGAGTACACATATAACAACAACTATCACTCCAGTATTCAGATGGCTTCGTTTGAGGCACTTTATGGGAGGAGGTGTAAATCTCCTATTGGTTGGTTTGAAGTGGGTGAGGCCATAGTGGTAGGGCATGGCTTGGTATTTGATACCTTAAAAAAAGTCCAATTGATCAGGGAAAGACTTAAGATAGCTCAGAACCGGCAGAAATCATACACAGATATGCATAGAAAAGATCTCGAGTTTGAGATTAGTGACTATGTGTACTTGAAAATCTCTCCTATGAAAGGGGTGAGGAGATTTGGCAAGAAGGGGAAACTCATTCCCCAATATATCGGTCCTTACCAAATTCTCAGCCATTTTGGAAAGGTAGCTTATGAGTTTGAGTTGCCTTTAGATCTTTTTTAGTTCATCCAGTGTTTCACGTCTCCTTGCAAAAGAAATGCATAGGTGACCCATCAGCCGTAATCCCCATAGAGGGCATAGATGTTCAGAACAGCCTCTCTTATGAAGAGATTCTAGTTGAAATCCTTGATAATTAGATTCACAGACTGAGGAACAAAGAAGTCCCTCTAGTCTAAGTTCGATGGTAGAATCAGTCAATTGAGAGAGATACTTGGGAAGCAAAGTTAGATATACGGACCAAGTATCCTTACCTCTTTCCTACAACCTTAGATTCCGTTCAAGGTAATAGTTTTCCTTAAGCTTATTCAGTTTCATGTTCAGATTTCAGTTACAAACTTAGTATCAGTTATCATTGTATGTTCAATCTTATGTTCATAAGTCAGTTCAGTCATGTATTCATGCATCAGATATGCATGTCCAGTATGAGAAACTCATCTTATCAGTAATCCCAGTCATGTATTCATGAATCATGTTCAGCTATGTGCTCATGCATCAGATATGCATATTCAGCACGATAATTCAGTGTATTAGTGATCTCAATCATGAAACCATGCTTCAATTGTGCATGCCTAGTGTCTAAGTCTAGTTCCTCTGGATTCTTAGTTTCAGCAATCTCATTCAAGGACGAATGTCCCCAAGGGGGAGATAATGTAAGACCCCATAAAGTTCTTAGCTTAAATCAATCCTTTAGGCTTGTCAAGGGATCCCAGACTTAGAAGATTCTAGCTAAGTATTAAGACTGAGAGTCATTTTAGCCTTTAAAAGTTGCCGATCTTATTTCATGGCCTTTATATCCATTAAATGTTGATATTTAGGTTGATTCCTGATCAGGAATATCCATAGGTATTTTCGAATAACTTTTAGATTTTTCAGACTTTGTTTGAGGCTCCTTTGGAATCCCAAAACAGTGGATCAACGCGATCTTGGCACGCCGCATTGACTATCACATTGATGAATATTTTCCCCAGCTCCCAGTATCAATTTCTAGTGAGTAGACACAGACTTGATGCGACGCGTTGGCTATCGATCGATGCCAATGATGCGGTGCTTTGGTCTACGCGTCTGTGGTACAGTTTCTCAGTCATTAAAAGACCGCATCATTAGGGGTATTTAGGTATTTTTCCCTCAACTTTTATCCCCTAAAACACAAAATTATTCACTTTAGGTAGCAAATAAACTCATTTTTTCTCAAATTTTTTCAAGAACAAAACCCTAGAATCTTTAATTTCAAATCAAGAACTCAAGATTCCACCATCAATTTTCAGAAATTCCTTATCTAAGGTATGTGAAGTATTCATCCGAGGGTTCCTTCCACCCTTGGAGTCCAAGAAACTCTTTTAAAGGTCATATAGAGTGATTTAATGATTTTCATGAGTTGAATTAAAGTGTATTCATGAGTTATTGCAAGATTCACGTAGAGTTAATTGATATGTGTGCTTTATCATGTGAATTCATGTTGAAACTCTTAGAATTATGTAACTGGAATTGAATCATGCTGCCTATATTTTGTTTTAGTATTATGTGCATATATTATGCCCCACAAGTGTTTGATGAATTGTCCATGTGCGTTTAATGGTGAAATTACATCATGTTTAGCATGTATGCAAGTGTTTGCGTGAATGACCAAATGAATGAATGATGACTAAGTAGTTAGTTACCATGTCTCAAGAATTATGCCATGTCTTTTAAGTTTATGCTATTGAGTCAGTCACAGAGTAGAATCAATCAGGTCTCGATCAGCAGAATTCAATTAGTTGCAGAACTTAGGAAAACTCAATGAACTTAGAATCAGTCAAGTTCAGTTCAATAAAAATCAGTTTGGTTCCGTTATATAGTATAATTAAAAAAAGTTCAGTCTAGCCTAGTACAGTTTAGAATTTAGTCCAACGTCTATTCAGTTGGGATTAAAATTCAGCACCGAGTGAATATAAGGATGGGGACTCACCTGCCAGTAGAGAGTGTAATCCTTAGAAGTAGTCCTTACATCCTAGAACTATATAACCAACGTAAGTTGAGACATCAACCTGCCAGTTGAGGGTTGATAAGGTGATCTACCTTCCAATTGAGGGTACCACTATTCCCATTCAGAGTACCTACCAGATAAGGGTGACTCAACACTTGTCCTTACCCATGGCACGGTATTGACACCCTTCCAACTAGGGTTACAGGTTGGACCCCAAATTATTTAGAGAAGGGGTATGCCGGTTAGATGATTACTTGTTACAGTCTCAGTTCCAGTCTTAGTCTTAAAATATAACTCAGTTCAATTCTACATATTCAAGATTACCAGACAGAGTCACTCAGCTTAGTACGGAATTAGTATGGTTCCACAATTTTCAAAACTATTAGATACAATCATCCAGCTAGTCAGTAATACAGTATTCGTGAGCTCAGATATCGGTTATCAGTATTCAGATTTAGTACTCACTATTAGCACAATCTAAATTGCAGTCTATGTATTCATGTATGTACTCTTACTCAGTCATACTCACGTTATTTAGTTATTATTGTGCATGCATATGAACCCATGTATTTCAGCCTACCTCATTGAGCATACCAGTACATTTAAAGTACTGATGTATGCTTTTCTTTTATGCTATGATGTCTTATATCATAGGTTCAGATGCACGGGATCCAAAGCAACCTTAGCATTTTAGATTCTCAGCTTTTGGAGTAGTGGTGAGTCCTCATAGTTCGAGGACATACTTATTATTTATAGTACTTTAACTTTTTTAGTAGATGGAGTTAGTTGGGGGATTGTCCCATCAACTTTAGAGTTTAGACATTTAGAGGCTTTTCAGACTAGAGCATTTTTAGACAGTTGTTCAGTTTTTTAGTACTTATATTCAGTTTTGGTTATTTGATACCACATTCAGATTTATTTATAGATTTGAACCTTATGGCATATGTTCCACGTATTTCCAAAATCCTTACAATATTTATTACACAGTTATTACAACAGGTACCAGTCATGGGTTAGCTTGTGGTCCTTTGGGATTATGAGCACCGTGTAGCGTCCGGGGTACATACTCGGGGCATTACATATAGCCTCTTATCATAAGTTAGGAGCACTTTAATACCATAAACAATATTCTATTCGACATCTGTTTTAGACACCTTAGGATACTTTAAACTTGTTTCTCTAATACCATGTCTTTTATAACCCAAGACTACCCCCTAGTCATAATACGATGCATAAAATCACAAGTGACTCCAAGCTAACCCATGGCCTGCCAAAATGTTAAGAAAAATAGAAAATATCTAATAAAAAACTTAACCATAAATTGAACTAAATAATCTATTTAATATTCAAAGGAAATTAAATCATCACTAAACATGTCTGAGATGAAATGTTGAATATCAAAATACAAGTTTGAAATTCCTCTATTAAGATGAATTATTGGGATAAGCCCCTATCTAACTCTAACTGAATGAAAACTTTGGAAAAAATGACAAAATGCAATGAAAAGATGAGTTTGATTCTAACATGATAAGGACTAACCAAAACTACTACTGTTGATATGGAAACAGATCCAACTAGGCATGATTCACATGATGAGTGCCAAGAACTACATTATAAGATAATATATTGCAAAAAAAAGTATTTGACCAGTACTTTGAATGTACTAAGTACTCCAGATTGGAAAGTAGCTGATATAAACTAAACATGGTACATGTAACATGATAACTAGTGTAAGACCAAGTTATGAACATTTGTTATAATATGAACTAAATAGCAAAATACAAGGTCATGCAAGAGTCTGAAATCTGAACTATAAATTGTGGACTATGGGAGATACTAATAACCGACATACCTCAATGTAAGCTCACCAGGGTCAAACTTATAACACCAGTACGAACGGTATTCAGTGCCATGCAAAGGGTTCGAACACTAACCGACATGGATCCACTAAATTGATGACCAAAAGGACTTAGGTGTTATTCCTGATCTGAGGGGTGACATTTTAAAAGCTGAAGTGATGTCGTGGTTTAGAACTTAGGGACTTCTACTATTGGTCTCATTCTAAATAGCGGATTTCATCCATGCATACGCCTGGTCCTAAGTACTACTCCCAAGTAAATGACATTAATAGCTGCAATGTTCCCTAAATGTAATAATCTAATAACAGAAATAAAAATAGTATCTAAAATCTTTAATAACATATAATCTTGGAAACATGGCATCCAAAGGTATATGAATGAAATCCTAAGTAATCAAGTGTTAATAAACTGACATCTCTGAAGAATGAAACTACTATGGATATTTCGTAAACTAAACACAATTTTAGAATTCAATGATGCAGTTCCTCAATCATTCATTTAAAAATGAAACTAGGTTTTAGGATAATGGTAAAATACTAACACTGGGATTCATGCTAAAATAGGGATTAAAACTAAATGACACCAACACACTAATATAAAAATAAATTTACCAATATCCATAACCCTAACTTTTTAAGAAGGAATGTTACAGGAGAGTTGGCTTAACTGAGGGACTCAATGGGTGAATTATAACCCATTGATAAAATACTACATACTTGGAGATAAGATCCAGGAATAACTCTGTAGATTTATATACCTAAAAAGATGCACTCTAACTTGGCTTAGGAAAAGGAAGAGCCTCTTTTCTCTTCTAAAACTAAGCATTGGATAGTTTTCTAAATAATGAGAGCTTAAGGGCTCATTAAACCCAATAATGACCCTTCAGATGCCCAAAATAATGTAGATTTTGTGTTAAAAGTGTGGGAAAAGACTAATATACCCCTTAAAATTTCATAACTAGAAACTTTGGGAAGAAACATACGAGACCTTTCTATGATCACGGGAACAACCTATGTTTGTCGATCGTACTCATGATTGGGATTTGGATGAGAGATCTTAGAGCGTGATTAAATAAGCCTTGGTATGATTGCAGTATCTACCTTTAGTTGTATCTTGGTTCATATGTTTGTTTGTTACATCAAGGGCATCTATAGGACTCACGATAATACCAACGGATCGCGATTCACAGCACGATTGTGGTTCCCTCTCAGGGAATGAGTGTAAACTTTGTTAATTTTCAGAAGTTAAGGTTATCTCAATCTGAAGAAACCATTATTTTTTGTAAAATATAATCTCTATTATGGTTGTTCTCCTAGTATCTCACTATAGTGTAGTTCTTTACTAAAAAAACCATAACTTTCTACTCTAAGGTCAAATTAAGGATAATCTAGATGAATTAAAAAGGTAATTCAAATATGTATCATTTGGTGGGTTTGAATCTTGAAAATACATCAGAATCTAGATTTTATAATCATTTGAAATAGATCATTACTTTAAGGATCGATCGATATTGGAGGTTTTAGCTTTGTTGAAGGCTAGTGGTTCTTGTGGCCTTGGTACTTAGTCAAATACCTTCTTATTCTGTTAAAACTTGATGATTTACCCTACATGTACTTCACGCATTCTAGTCTAGGCTTGGTTTTTTCGAGGTGTTATACAAGTTTACTGAAGAAACCAAATAAAGCAAGTCAACACATAAGCCTGATTTACTCAAGAAACCAAATATAGAAAGTTAACCCATAAGCCCATTTCACTCAAGGAACCAATTATAATAAGTCAATACATAAAAAACGTTCACTAAAGTACTCTTCACACTAACATATACCTTATACACACATCCTAAGGGTCAAATAACCCACTGCCATGTCTTGCAAGGAATGAGCTCTTTTCCATGTACCAAATCCTAGATAGTAACTTCTTTCAACCTTATATCAACCCATATCATGAAGATGTGCAAATACCGGTACATCCCATAATAATAAATAGATATCACAACAATCACAACCATAATAATAAGAGCAATCCCACTTCTAAATTTAAAAAGCTTTTAATATTCGTTCATTGCATATGATCAACACTTAAGATATAAAAATTCACTTTACCTAAACATGCCTACTAAAAATCTATACGAATAAATAATTATTTAGACCCATAAAACATATTGGATTTCAGCTACATTAAACCATCACCTACTCCAATACAAGCCCAAAATTTTCTAACAAAATTGAGCTTTGACTTTTCTAGGAACCTCGACTTGATTGTGAACTAAAAATGACAATAAAATAAATAATCAATGAAATGAACTGGCCATATCAAGGAATATAGAATAATCCGAGAACACCAAGGCCAAATTCATGATGATTTCTATTATTCTTGGTTATTCTATCATCATGCACCTTAATCCTACAACTTTCTACAAGACTAATTTAACAACTTTTAACCAACCCCATGGGTTTTCTAACTTATTCATCTAATTTTAATATAAAATATTATAAGTCAAGTAATATCCTCTATAGAACTTGTAAAGAGTGATTCTATGAGTTAATAATAAAAAAAAGTTGTTAATGAAAGTGATTTACTTAGCTTTAAAAAGAAATCTAATTGAAAATATATGGATTTCACCCTAAATCACCAGAGTTATGTATAAAACGATAATGGAATAACAATTTGATTTTTGGAATATGCTTTAAATGAATTAGCATATGTCCTATAATAGCAACCCTATCCCTCTATAACAGCCTCAATATAGTCACATATGCCTAATATGGTCATATTGATCAATGTTAACTTTTGCTATAGTGGGAAAATTCCCATTATAGTGGTGTAGTGGTAGTGCCATATCCATTGAAATAGCAGGCGATGGGAGGCAGAAACTCAAGATTTCACCTACTTTTTATTTTTGTAATGCACCCTCATATATTGCATCCCAAACCAACCCTTTTACATCAAGTTCGACGTTAGGAGTTATACTCAGTCAAATTAACACCCAAAAGATTATAACAACCCGAGACTACCCCTTAGTTGTTACACGGTGGTCATGATCCCGAAGGACCACAAGCTAACCTTTTACTGATATTTGTACCTGAGCTCTGCATAATATAACATAATATAATAAATGTGGAAAATTGGCGAAAAGCCTGTCATAAGGTTCAAAACATCTAAAATACTCAAAATTGAAAACTTAATACTGATATATCTGTTCGAAAAAACTCTAGACTGCCTGAACTGTGGAGTTGATGGGACATATCCCCAAATAACTCTGTCTACTAAAAATAAACTAAATCTGATGTGATAATAAAATAAGGATCATCCTCAAATAAAGAGGACTCACTGCTACATCTACTTCTGCTGAATGGGACTAAGCTACTAAAGGTACTCTAGATCTCGTGCCTCTGAACCTATGGTGTTAAGTAAAATACCATAGCACAAATGTGTCAGTACATGGAAATGTACTAAGTATGCAAGATGAGGTAAGGCTAAATGTAAGGGCTCATGAATGAACAATTACTTAATTGAATAATCATGAGAGTACTGAATGAGGACATATGCATGAATGCACAAACCCTAACTAAAATCATTGTGACTCTGAATATTGAAACTCAGGTACTACTTTATTGACGTCTGAACTCACTACTAATACTAAGATACTGAATAACTAAAACTTCTGATACTGATAACTGAGTACTGAAGTTGAGATCAGTCCTATCTAGTGAGTGATCTCAAAAAATGATGATATTGAAGTTGATTAACTGAATCTACATATATCAATAATTGAGTTCTGAGCTTGTTATAATTGACTGACTAAATCTGAGATCAAACCTCTCTAACGGATGATCCCTGAATCTACTATCAATGATAAGAAATGATTATGTTTGAGATCAGACCTATCTAGCGAAAGATCTCTAAATTTGATAATGAGAATAATAAACTAAACCTGAGATTGAGATCAGGCCTATCTAACGGGTGATCTCATGATCTGATAATGAGAATACTCAACTAAATCTAAGACTGAGATCAGGCCTATCTAATGTCTATGGATCTATTAGTACTGATACTGATTAACTTTATGAGAGACCAGTCCTATCTAGTGGGTGGTCCATAAATCTATGTAACTATCTAAGTTCTATACTGAGATAGGTGATGTATCTGACAGTCCTAATTTTTGAGTTCTACTCTAAAGATTGATACTGAAACTGCAACTGTAGGAGTTCTCACTTAACCGATATGCCCTAAATCTCAACTAGTGGGGTCCAACTTGTAACCCCAGCTAGAATGGTGTCAATATCATTCCATGAGTAAAGACCTCTACTCTGGTCAAGCCTCTCTAACGGGTGACCCTGAATAGGAAGTCAAGCCTAAGGCAATATGATAGTCAACCCTTTATCTAATGGGTGAATCCTGTTCCTGCACTAGCTATACAGTTTGGGAGTTTAGGCATTGCTGCTAATGACTCTGCCTCTTCAAAGGGAAAGCCGTTATCTCTACACTCACTCGGTGCTAGCTCTTACTCCCAACTGAAAGACTTTTTTCTAATTCTTAACTCAATTTAAACTGAGTTGAATCTGTTACTGATCGTATTTCTCAAATGATCTAACTAAGTTAAGCTGAGTTCACTTAGTTTCATTATCTGATGGAATACTACTGAATCTCGTTATTTGACTGAATGATACTGAGCTCTGAATAGATTACTTGAATCCTACTAAGGTCTAAACCGAACACTTGAATACTACTAGATCTGAGTTGAGTACTGAACTAAGGCTAGAGTGCTAATGATACTGAGGTTACTTAAGTTACATAACTATCTGAGAGTACTGAGTTCTATAACTCACTGAGTTCTGAGAATCGTGGCTTGACTGAGATTATCGTGAAAACTGACATGGGCTCTAGACTACTACTAATTTTTTGGGTATAAATACCCCCAGGACTCGATAACATAAAAGCAAAACATAACCATTCTTCAATAATCATGACCATGGACATTTATTCACCATCACAATCACTAAAGCATCTCTTCAAGCATTTAGAAATCATAAACATGTGATAATATAGGGAGACATGTTATTGGCTCATACTCCATTCAACAAGGTCTTGCATCAAATACTTATCATGCATTGAAGAACACATAATTGGGGAATTTCATGCTATCATGTCATAATTCATTCACTAAGAATTTTCAACAAAAACTTGATATGCATGAGCTTGCACATAATTGGAGATTTTTAGTCAACATGCTATAACGGCTCCAATTCCTTTACATAAGCATTTTATCAAATATATGGGGAACATGCTTTGCTTATTCAATAATTTCTACATTTAATTTACATGAACACATCACTTAACAAGCAACTTGAAGAGGGTTTATTATGAACATCACATACTAGGGCCAAAGCTTGAAAACCATGTAATCAAAACATGAATTAAAACTCAATAATAGCATGAAATTCAATTTCAACTCACATAAATCATGAAAATTCATAAACATAAGATCTTTGAAATTTAGAAAAGGATTCTTAAGCTTTTTGGATGAAAGGGACCCAAGAATCAACATCTACATACCTTAGGAAACACTTTCTTGAAGGCTCTTGGAGAGATTCTTGATTTCTTGATTTTTTTTTCTTCTTGAAGAAAGAAGGGTTTGATCTTGTAAGAAACCCTAGCTTTGATGTTGAAAATGAACAAAACGGTCCTCAACTTTGTTTAAGATATATATATATATGTAAGTGTAAAAGGGTAAGAATAGACCAAAAAGCCCTTTTCAAAAATGACTTAAAAATACTGAATGAGATTTGCGATGGTCAAAGTGATAGTCCATCACTAGTCTAATGGCCCGTTGGATCATCCTTTCACACATTGGTCAGAAAAAGTCCACACTGCCTTAGTTGCAACGGTCTTAGTGATGGTCCGTCACTATCTTGACGGTCTGTCATCTTGGTCATCGCACTTGGGACAGAAAAGAGAGTCACTACCTTGGTTGCAATGGTTTGGGCAACGATCCATCGCAAAATTGATGGTCTGTCAACCTATCCGTTGCACCTGGGTAGTTCCGACGGCTCTTAGTAAAACAGCCATAACTTCGTCATCCTATATTAGATTTTGATGAAATTGGTATCGACAAAAAGCTTATTCCATTATCTACATGACAAAAAGATGATATTAGGGAGATTATATATGGATTAAAATATTTCTTAATTGGGAAGTCACTTCTCAATCTTTTAGGGCTGAATTTATGCTTCACTTGATACGCTCTAAGGCTCAGACTATGAGAGAATTTTGCGGGGTCTTACAAAGATCCTACAGATTCCTTATCAGCTTGACTAACAACAATTACCTTAAATTATATAACCCTTAACTGATGCAATCCTAGATTTGCATAGACCATACCATGATCGGATTTCTTCGATGACTAACCTAGTCTAAAATTTCTAACTCATAATTTAAGGAAAACCTTAAGACGAATATCGCTACTAATTAACCCATCATTCATCCACAAGTTTTCAAACAAGAAAATTAAGGAAATTAAGAATGAACAGAGTAGATGTGTCCTTAAACAATTAAGGTTACTTGTCCTGTATGTCTCTCTGGGTTTCCAAGTAGCTTTCTAAATAAGGCAACTCTTTCATTGGACCTCCATAAACAAAATTTTCTTTTTTCTAAAGTCTTGAATATCCCAGTAAGGAATTGCAACTGACTCCTCTTTATGTGTATGATTTTTTCAAGAAAATCATAATCCCTTTTGATAATGTAATCCCTAACTTCATCATATCTCTTACTTATTAACACATAAAATACCAGATATACCCTTAATAAGCATGGTAGGAATTCAAACTTCTAATCTATTTAGCCCATGTCTTTAGTAACCTCAAAGGACCACAATACCGAAGGATGAGCTTACCCTTCTAACCAAACCACATATGCTTTAATGAAATTTTTCTTATCGAGTTTGAATGAGATATCCTTTTACCTTACAATGCACACACTCTTTTTGACTACTTTAGGCTACAAAAAATTTTCCTTAGATGAACCTCTTTATTTCATGAGATTTCTTTACCAGGTTTGTGCCTAAAGAATATAAACACCCTAGGTTTTATCCCTTGGAAATTTCTTGAGTTTCTAGTTTTTATTGATCATACGACTCAACATACGATTCATAAGTTGAGGGTATGGGTTAGTTGATCCAACGCATAGGATGTTCGATGTTTGGTGGTCAAGTTTATATTATGGTTATTATTTTGTGGTATGGGTAATATGGTTTGGTAATGGTTCATTGGGTTGATCCTTCACTTAATCTGAAACTTAGTGACTTGACTTAGCTTTGAGTACTAGTGGCTCACTTTGAGCCGTGAGGATAGGGTACAAGTGGTATAGTAGAGTTGTACGTTGTCCAGTCTCCAACACCTTTGATTTTGTCTTGGATATGACTAATGAGTATGACTCGTATGTTATGGGTAAGAGTAAGGAAAATGGAGTCATATGGTTGACATTTTGTGGATGTCCAACCTTCTATTCTGGGTACAAATGGATGGTACCTCTTGTATGATGTGGGTACAAGTTGAAGGGTCCAACATTATCCACCGGTAGGAATTTTTACAGCTTTAGTTAGGGGTATTCTGGACATTTCTTCTCTTAACTTCTCTTGACCCCACAACTTAAAACACTTTTGGGAATTCAATAAGCTACTATTGCCAAATCAAAACACTCATAAATCTCTCTCTAGATCTTGGTTCAAGAAAGGCTATAAGCTATATTGGGTGGTTTCTCTCAGTCTTCCTCCTAGTCTAAGGCATGTTACTCCCCCCTCATTGTTAGTTCAACTAAAAGTACGTTTTTATGAATTGTTTTCATGGCATAATTATAAGTTTATGTTGGGTATAAAATATATGTTGGGGAATTTGGTTACTAATGGTTGGATAATATTTTCCCATGTTCTATTTATGGTTTTTCATGTTGTAATGTTGATTTTAATATGTGGTTTCATGGAAATGGTCAATTTGTTCTTGCTTTGGGTTTTGAAAACTATATGCCCTCAATGTTTTTGTCACATAGTTTAACTTTTATTGAAAACCTCAAATTGTATAATATTGTAATTGAAATTAAAATTTGTTTTAATGGTTTTAAAAGGATTTGAAAGGCCTGGATGGCCATGTCTTTAGTTTAATTAGAAATTTTGCCGGGTACATGGAAATCCCCTAAGTGTTGGCTAATGACATTGCTTGCAAGCTATAGTCGGTATAGCGATACCACTTTATAATGTGTTGGCAGTTAACTTCTGGAATTTGTTATTTGGATATCTAAGGGTATTATTTGGGTAATAATTGTGGGTTGTGATAGCTAACCGTGAAGGTGTGAGTCCAATACACAGATAATGGAAACTCAAGTTTGCCGACATGAAGGTTGTTCATGGTGATCATATACTTTTGGGGTATATATGAATCCTCTATGTTATACTTGTATAATGTATCATGGAAGGCGAAGGTTACACAGGAATCCCCAGCCCCTATGATATCTCCAGTTCATACAGCTATATACATTGGGGTCGGTTCAGGGGGTAACACTGGACCTATATAGCTAGTAGGTGGTTTTAGGATGGTCAAGCTACATAGACTAGGTTAAGGTTTTAAATGCGTGCTGAACTCGATTCCCTTTCTTGACATGGTATATATGTATATGTGTATGCGATTTTATATGGTTATTTACTCTTGTTTTAAATAATGGTAATATTTTATCCTTATTCTTGAGTACATACAAGCATTCACCCGCTAACCCATCTTCAAAAATGATATCCCTATGCGATATAGAAACCGGCCATACTACTCCTCCTACACAGTGACTTAGTTTAGGGATAGCTTATGTGTCAGACTAAAATGGTGATCTTCCATACTCCATAAGACTCCATTTCATGCTATAGATATCTTTTTATACTTTTTCTATTTCTTGGACTTTGGTTTTGTCTATGGTTGGGGGCATGTCCTGACCGAATATTTTTTATTTTTGATTAAAGGCATTGTGTGACTATTATGGGCATGGGCAGTGTCGGTATTGGTGTAAGCTTTGGCATTAGTATTGGTATTGGGGCTAACACTAGTTGGATATTTGGTTGGATGTCTGGTTGATTATGGTTATGGATTTTATTATTATCTTTTAATAATAATTGTTCTATATTTCTATATGTGAAGAATTCATACGACATAGGTTGTTAGGCATTTATGGTTGGGTATTGTGGTTGGTCTTTGTTCCCAATTGGACTTGAGGCACCCAACATAACTAGGCCCTTATTTGGATCATGTCAAATTGGTATCAGAACCCTAGGTTCTTGGTTAATTGGGATTCAACAAAGCCGTGCTGAGTATAGAATCATTTTATTATGTGTAGTGTGCCACACTCATAAAGGATAGGATATAAGGCATTTAGGAATATCTCTCTTTCTTGTTTTTTATTTTTAATCTGTAGAGTCTAAGTCCTAAATTCTCCTCCAATTCCCATTTATTCATTTTTGAGTTCATGTCTAGATGATCTAAAGCTCATGGAAACTCCTATGTCCCAACTAGGGACAATGTTGATGGGACACTCTCTACTTATAGGATCCATACGTGGTATAGGGGTCTAGTTTTTGAATATCCTTCTGGAGTTCCGCTGGTTGCCTCTAGTCCATCCAAATCTCCTCAGGTTGAAGTAATAAATGCCCAGTTTTGTCAATCCATTCACATGTTGGCACAGTTAGTATTTATTTAGTCTAAATATGGCATTCCCATTACTCTATCTTCTGAGGCCATAAGTGTTTGCCAGTTCATGAGGTTGAATAGTCCAACCTTTAATATTTTTATGGTTAAGAAGAATACTCAAGGTTTTCTGGATGAGATAAAAAAGATCTTTCATGTGATGCATACCACTAATGTGGAGGGTGTGGAGTCTGTCATCTATCAGCTGAAGGATATGGAGTACTAATGGTTGGGATCAGGCAATGGATGACGATGTTGAGTCATCTCTGTGGAAGGATTTTTCTAATGCTGTTTTGGACCGCTTCTATCCTCAGAGTTGAGGGAAACAAAGGCAGAATAGTTTATTAATTTGACACCGGGTAAGATGTCAGTCCAGGAGTATGCCTTAAAGTTTCACCAGTTATCGCAGTATGTTCTGGAGTTCATTTTTTGTATAACGATGAGGATGAGGAAGTTTGCTTCTGATTTGTCTTAAGACTTGATTTTTTTAAAATAAAGTAGCCTTGTTGATCAAGGTCATGGATATCTCTAGGTTGGTGGTATACAAGCAACAAGTAAAGAAAGAAAAGAAGGAATAAACTAATATAGGGGAGAGCAAAGGGCAAGAAGTTTAAGTTCTCTGAGCAAAGTAGTGTCAAACAGCAGAGTGGTAGGGATGGTCGTAAGTGGCCCAAGAACAAGTGGGGCCATTCTGTGTCATACTCCACGGCTAGTGCTCATTACCTAAAGTCATCGGGTGACAGACTATTCGATGGTGGCAATAACTTTAGGGAACAGGGTGCACAATTTCAGGTTAGTAGGGCTTATTCATGTAAAACATATCCTTCGTACAGGTTTTGTAATAGATTACATAAAGATTTCTATGATGAGGAAAGGAACAGGTGATTCAACTGTGGTAAGCCATGGAATATTCTTAGAAAATATCTTGTTAGTAAGGTCGCCTCTGGGACAACCAAGGTTCATATTGTTATTCATCTCTAACAACAAAAGGTGCACCATCTGGCTCCGGCACTGGTCGAAACCATCTTTATGCTTTCACTCCTCGTCAGGAGTCTGAGGCATTGCCTAATATTATGACTGGTTTGTTTAAACTCTTTTATCATGATATGTACTATTTACTTGATCTGGGATCCACTCTATCATATGTGACCCTATTTATAGCTATGTATTTTGGTTTTGTCCAGAGTGTGTTTCAGATCCTTTTTTTATTTATACCCTGGTACGTGATTCTATGATTACTAGAAGAGTCAATAGGCTATTTATGGTATCTATTGGTCATAAAGAAATTATGATGGATCATTTTAAATTAGATATGATGGATTTTGATATCATATTAGGGATGGATTTGTTGCACTTGTACTATGGTTCTTTAGACTGTCAACCCGTAAATTTGTCTTAAAATTCCCTAATGAGTCAGTTATTAAGTTGAAGTGTATTTCCCTAGCTTCTAAGGGAAAGTTGACATCTATATTAAAGCTCAGAGGTTGATCTCCAAAAGGTGTCTCTATTATCTAGTTTGGGTTAATGATTCTAACTCGGAGAGTCATTGTTTTCATTCGGTCCCTGTGGTGATTGAATTTCCTGAGGTTTTCACTGATGACCTTCCTGGTGTTCCTCCTACTTAGGAGATTTAGTTTGTGATTGATCTTGTTCTGGACACTCATCTAATTTCTATTCCTCTATATAAAATGGCTCCGGGTGAGTTGAAAGAACTTAAAGAGCAATTAAAAAATCTTTTAGTCAAGGTTTTAATCCATCCTAGTGTATCCTCATAGCATTCATTATTGTTATTCGTACGTAAAAAGTATTGTTCCCTTCAGATGTATATTGATTATTGGCAGTTGAATAAGCTAATGGTAAAGAATAAGTATTCCCTTCTGAGGATGGATGATTTACTTTATCAACTGTAGGGTGCTAAGTATCTTTCCAAAATTGATCTTCGATCCGAGTATCATCAATTAAATATTATGGAGAAGTATATCCCTAAAACTACTTTCTATACCTTATAAGGGCATTGTGAGTTTTTGGTTATGTCTTTTGGGTTGACCAATGCCCTAACGACATTTATGGATTTAATGAATTGGATCTTTCATCAGTTTTTGTACTTGTCTATCATTCTATTTATAGATGATATTCAATTATATTCTATGAGTGATGTGGATGATAATGATCGCCTCTTCATTGTGTTATAGACCTTGAAGGAGCAGGAATTGTATGCCAAGTTTTTAAAAGGTAAATTCTGGTTGAACAATGTCACTTTTTTGTCGCATATCATTTCTAGTGAAGGGATTATAGTATATTCTCAAAAGGTTACAATGGTTAAGAAGTGGCCTAAACCCATGACTCTAACCATTATTCAGAGCTTCTTGGGTTTAGCTGGCTACTACAGGAGGTTTGTGGAGAGTTTTTCTTCTATATCTACCCTGTTAAATTAGTTGACTCAGAAAAAGGTAAAGTTATTCTATTTTGATTCTTGTGAGGGTAGTTTCAAAAGACTGAAGAATAAGCTAACTTCCTCTTCAGTTTTGACTTTGCCAGAAGGCACTGATGGATTTGTAGTATACTGTATGCATCCTGTGTAGGGCTTGGGTGCATTTTTAGGCAGCATGGTAAAGTGATAGGTTAATCCTCTAGGAAGTTGAAGGTGCATGGGAGGAATTATCCAACTCAGTTTTGGAATTGTTAGGTTTTATGTTTGCATTGAAAATCTAGCATCACTATATGTATGGAGTGCATGTGGATATCTTTCCTAATCATAAGAGATGTCAGTATGTGTTTACTCTGAAAGATCTTAACCTAAAGCAAAGGAGATGGCTTGAGCTACTTAAGGATTACGACATGAGTCTTCACTACCATCCAGGTAAAGCTACTATGGTTTTTTATGCTCTTAGCAAGTTATCCATAGGGAGTCTAGCTCATGTAGATAAGGAGAAATGGGAGTTGGTGAAGGACATTTGTCTAACCTTGGAGTTCGTCTCTTGGACTCTAGGAATTGTGGTGTGCTCATTTAGAAAGTGGCACAGTTGCCTCTTAAAGCTCAAATTAATGAGAAGTAAGTTTTAGATCCTATGTTAATGAGGATCAAGGGTGATATAGGTAGGCAGAAGGTAATGGCCTTCGAGATTAGTAGTGATGGTACTTTTCGTTACAAAGGGAGATTATGTGTTCCCGGCATCGATAGTTTATAAGAAAGGATCTTGGTGGAGGCGCACGAGTTGTACTATGTTGTTCATCCTATTTTAACAAAAATGTATCATGAACTCAAGGAGATGTATTAGTGGAAAAATATGAAGAGGAACTTATCTAGTTTTATGGCTAAATGTATGGTGTGTCAACAAGTGAAAGTTGAGCACATCAGGACTAAAGGTATGCATCATAAAATCATATTGCCAGAGTGGAAGTGGGAAATAATCAAAATGGATTTTCTTACTGATCTTCCTCAGTCTCAAAATCAATTTGATTTGGTTTGGGTCATCGTGGATAGGATGATGAAGTCAGCTCACATTTTTCCAGTAAAGGCTAACATCTAGGCTACGAATTATACAAGGTTGTAACTTTATGAGATTGTGAAGTTGTATGGGGTGCCTATTTCTATCATCTCATATCTTGGTATGCAGTTTTCATCTAACTATTGGTAGTCATTTCATAAAGGCTTGGGGACTAAGGTGAGTTTGAGTACTTGTAACACATCGTACTTTAAACTAGCTAAAATTCATCCCAAAAATGTCAAAGGACTTGACTTAAAGATGAATACACCTTTATAAAAGTGGAATTTTCAAGATTTTAACTTTTTATTGCGTGGGAAATTGAATAAGCTTTCCATCGATACCAAATTCGCCCAAATCCAACACTCGGGTGAAGAGTTAGAGCCATTTTAGTAAGATAGTGTGCCAACTGGCACTTCAGCGTATCGCGGAGGCCGTCCAAATGGCAATTGTTATTTTCTAGTGAGCTGATGTGATTCCACTGCATCACGTCACCAAACATTTTCTCAATTGTCACTTTCCAGTGTGACTCCATGATAATTGCGCATTGCGCCAAGGGGTATATTCCTATGCAGTCAGTCGGCGCGATGGCGCCGTGTTGCACCAAACCTCCAATTCCCAGTTTTCTAGTTTAAAGTGAGCTGGCGTGATTGCACCGCGTTGTGCTGACATACAAAATTGGATTTCCAATGATGATTTTTAATACGCTTCCCCGGGGTAGTTTGGTATTTTTCCACGGCCCTAGTCAGTCTTAACACGAAATTTAAGCCCTAAATACCCCATTATCTTATTATTTCTAACTTAGTCTCAATAATTAAAACATTCTCTCTTAAAAGGGCTAAATCCTAGTTCAAGCCTAAGGATTTCCTCCAAGAACCTTCAAGAAAGAATCTTTCAAGGTATGTTAGATGTTGATTCATGGGTCCTTTCACCCTTGAAGTCCAAGAATCCTTTTTCAAAGTACAAAGATGATGTATTTATGATTTCCATGTTTAAATTAGATTGAATTCATGTTTATAATAATCCATGATTTAAATGCATATTTTCATGAAATTAAATAGCATGTATAACAAATATGTGATTATCTTGATAGACCCTTACATTTATAAAGTAATTAATGTATATATGATGTTGATTTGATTTTTAATCCTTGATTATGATAAGATCCATGAAAAATAGAATAGTATTTAGGGTAAATTATATGAATTACATACTAAACCCTTGAATTTGAAATTAAGTATTGTATTCATGATGTTTATGTGACGACCATTATCATGTGAAATACTCATGCTCCCCAAGTATTTGCTAAAAATTCCTATGTGAAGTAGATGGAAGAATCATGAGATGTTATTATGAGATCTTAATCACGTACAAGCTTATGTCCAACAAGTGTTTGATAAAATTCTTATACGAATTGACTAGTGAAGGCATGGCATGTTATTATGTGATCTCATTCATGTACAAGTTAATGCATTACAAGTGTTTGATGAAATGTCTCTATGAATGAATTATGACCAAGTGAACATTGTTATATTATTTAATATTATGCTTTGCTTTACTTTTCATGCTATCGAGACGTGGGGGTATTTAATACCCGACAATTTAGTTATTTACCTAGAGCCAGTGTAAGTTACAGAATAGTATCAGTCATGTCACAATCAGTACTCTCAGTCCGTTATAGAACTCAGTAGAACTCAGTCAATTACAGAACTTAGGAAAACTCAGTAAACTCATTCCAGTCCAGTATATTCAGTTCAATGTCTTTCAGTTGAGAGTAGGATTTAGCACTAAGCGAGTGCAGGGATAATGGCTTCCCCGCCAGATAGGTAGAGTCGTTAGTAGCAATCACTATACTCTAGAACTGCATAACCAGCACAGGAAGAGAAGTCACCCATCAGACTAGGATTGACTACCTCCCAAGGGTCACCTATTAGAATAGGCTTGGCTCCGCCCAAGTGTCACCTATTAGTTAGGCTTAGCATCCTAGTTTTCTAGTATTAGTACCCGTGGCAAGGTATTAGCACCCTTCCAGCTGGGGTTACAGGTTGGACCCCAATTAGTTCAGAGAGGGGCATGTCGGTTAGATGAATACCTCCCACAGTTTCAATCTCAGTTTCAGTCTTCTGTTTAGAACGCAGCTCAGTTTTACAAAATTAGGATTGTCAGATATAGTCAATCAGTATTAGTTAATCAGTTATCAGAATTCAATACTTAGCATAAGAAAATCTCAGTTACAGTTTATATATATATATATATATGTATATGCACAGATTGCATTCTCAGTATTTATAGTATTCTCAGATTCTCCATGTACTCTCATGTTCAATTATTCTAATTCAATCAGTTATATCCTCATGCATATGAACCCTTGCTTTTAGCCTTACCTCATCTAACATACCATTATATTCCCATGTACTAACGCATACTTTTCTGTGCTTTGATATTTCATATCATAGGTTTAGATGCTCAGATTCCCGATCACACATAAGAAATTTAGGTTCAGCCAACAACAGTAGATTTACCAGTGATTTCTCATTATTTGAGGATATTATACTATTTTATATTTTTAGTAGATGTATTAGTTCAGTTGATGGAGTTAGTTGGGGGATTATCCCATCAACTTCAATTTCAGACAGATTTAGGTAGAGGCTTTTCAGACTAGTTTTTAGTTTTTATCAGATATTGCTATTTATCAGTATTTCCGATATTTTGAACCGTATGGCATTTCAGCCAATTTTCTATATTAATTATAGTATTATTATTCAGTGCTCATAGAAGATATCATTCATGGGTTAGCTTGTGGTCCTTCGGGGTCGTAAGCACCGTGTGATAATAAGAGGGTAGTCTCATGTCACTACAGTAGTGCTTTTCACATGAAGTCCGATAGGGAAGATAAATAGACTATTTATAAATTAAAGAATATGCTTTGTGCTTGCGTGATTGACTATGGTGGTAGTGGGGTTGAGCAATTACCTCATGTAGAGTTTTCTTAAAGAAATAACTACTACTCTAGCATTGGGATGGCTCTATTTAAAGTATTGTATGGAAGGAGGTGTAGGTCTCTTATTAGGTGGTTCGAGGTTTGTGACGCAAAGATATTTGGCCAAGATTTGGTTCACCAATCAATGAAAAAGGTCAAGGTGATTTACGATAGAAATAAAGCTGCCTAAAGTTCCCTAAAGTCCTATAAAGAAGTATGTCAAAGAGAGTTATTATTTGATGTTGGGGATATAATGTTCTTGAATGTGTCTCCCATGAAGGGAGTGATGTGGTTTGGTAAGAAAAGGAAGCTCAGTCCCTGATATATTATTTTGTACTTGGTTTTGAGAAGGGTTGGCAATGTTGCTTATGAGTTAGAGTTGCCTTCTATCTTGAGCTCCATTCACTCAGTGTTCCATATTTTTATGTTGAGAAAGTGTATGGGTGATCCATCTAAGATCATTCCTATCAATGATATTGATATTTTGGATTTCTTATCTTATGAAGAAGTCCCGATTCAGATCTTGGATGGGCAAGTTCATCCATTGCAGACCAAGTACATGGCCTCGGTAAAGGTTCTATGAAGGAACCACAAGATTGAAGAGGCTACTTGGGAAGCTGAAGAGGACATGAAGTCCAAGTATCCATTCTTTTTTTCTACTGTAGCAATTCATGCGGAAGGTATGTGTTATTCATCATACTTTTGTTTGGTAACTTAGTTAAAGGAAAGATTGATTTCCTAGCATCGTGGTTTTATAACGTAGTTAAAGGCCAGAGTTGAGGTGTTGGGGTGTAAATCATATTGTACTTCCTTGTTACATTATTCGAGGATGAATGATCCATATGGGAGAGAATTAAAACACCTTGGGTTTTGGCCCCTAGATATTTCTTAAGTTTTTAGTTTTCTATTGATCATACAACTCACCATATTAATTGAAAATCTTGGAGTGAATTTGGTCTTATTGGTTTTACATGTCTATGCTGGGCTCTAGGTAGCATTTGGTTGAATTAGGTTTTAGGCTCTAGGTAGCATTTGGTTGAATTAGTGTACATCCTTAGTGATACCTTTTAGAGCAGAGTATTGTGTTTGTAGGGTTAATAGGGTGAAAGTTGATGGTTAGTATAAAATTTTCTTTTAGTGGGGGACTTTAATGAAATGTAGGGTTGTATATTCTTTTTATAATTTTCTCTCTTGGTTAAGAGATTACTCTACTAGCATTGTATGTATTCATTTAGCACTTATGCCTATAGTTTGCATTTTGCATTTTCCTTATTCCCTGGAGATGTGTCTTAACCTTGTGTTAAGTTACTTATGGTATGTGTGGTTGTGTTTCATTCCATGTCCAGTCTTAAGGAATCCTCTTATGGTATGGTTTAGTCAGTATGTTTCTTCATTATGGTCTAGGTAGTTGTTGTGAAATACTTTGTGCCTATAGTGTCGTGTCTTGTCTTTGGGATCTTTCCTTGGGAGGCATGGCTAACTCTTGTAATTTGGTTTCTTAAATAATTTATATTGTTTTAGGATGGTAGTAGCATTGAAGAGCATGGTGATGTTGAGAAATAGGGAATATAGAAGTCCCTAAGTGGGGGAGAGTCTAGGGTGACTACTAGAGTTAAGGTTTTAGAAGGTAAGGTAAGGTTGTTGACATGGGAAATGCTAAGGAAAGTAATGGGTGGTGAAAACCTTGTGAAGGTTGCAAAGGGTGCTATATCTTTCGATGTATAGATCATATCGCGGGTATATAAATCATAGGCTTGAATATTGTGATTGGAAAATATACCAATAGTTGTGTTAGGTACCTGAGACATGTTATAGGGCATCATTTGATGAATTATTTTCATGGCATAGTAGTGTATGGTTTTAGATGTTAGTTATAGGTTGGGGGTTTCAGTTATAGTGGTTGGATATGGTTTGTCCATGTCCTTTACTCATGCTTTCTATATCATAATTGTGTTGGAATCAGAGTGGCGTTTCGAGATAGATGTAAGGAGTAGAGCCCGGTGGCCTATGTTAGCTACTTTTAGCTTTGGATAGGCTTTAACATGGAGGTGGTATATAGTTAGACTCAAGCTCCCATAGTGGTGTGTCTTTTAAAATTCTAAGTTGAATTGGACTTGCCCTTCCATGAGTCCATTCAGCCCGTACTCTATGAGTTTGCATTGGGGTAAAGTGTGGATAGTCCTTGGTTGATTGGTTCCTTTGGATGATATTGGTATCTCAAAATCCTTGTTCTTTAAGGGAGTCCAGATAAGGATCATGTAATAGTAATTTTGCTCGTTGCAAACAAAAGTTATGGCTACGGTAAAGGTTCCATGGTGGAATTAAAAGTCTGAGAAAGTCATTTAGAATATGGAAGGGGACATAAAGTCCAAGTGTCCGCATTGGTTCTTTATTCTAGAAACTCGTGTATAGGGTATATGTTCTTTATCACATCTTTATTTCAGGCTTGGTTAAAGGTAAGGAATAATTCCTCTTGCATCTTATTTGTCTAACTTAGTTAGACGTCAGAATAGGGGTGTTGGGGTGTAGATTGCGTTTTAGGTATGTAGTGATCTTCTCACCTTGGTTATGTGTCCTTGCTTCCTATTTTTGTTGAGGAAAAGGCTGATGAGTATCAATTTATTATTTCATTCCTGTCTCTTACCCGTACCCATCATTCGAGGACAAATGATCCTAGTAGGGGAGACTAAAACAACATAGGAATAGGACCCTTGCCAAATTTCCTTGTTTTTATACTTACTGGACTTGGTACAACTCAAGGGTACCAATCGTACCCTTAAATATGACTTAAGGGGTGGAATAAGGGCTCAATTGTATGTTAGGTAGAGTATTTGGTGTAGCTACTTCCCAAGATAGGACTCATCATGGCACGAGTCGTATCCAAAGATACGAGTGGTGCAAGGCAATTCGTATAGTACTTGATCAGCTTGTCTTATGGAATATGCCCAAGGTACTATTGGAGGATACGATTTGGTATACCACTCGTACCCTTATGTACGAGTAGGGAGGAGTGAGTTGTATTGTAACTAGAAGGTAGGGTTTTGGCAAGGTCTTGGGCATGAATTGGGGTCCACTCGTACCCTAGGATACAGATCCTTTAGGTGAGTCCCCTGGACGTGGCTTGTTTTTAATTTTAAGTCAAGGGTAGTCCGTACATCTCCTATTTCAAAAACCTTATATACTCACGTTATATAACCTTTGGTGGACTTCCATAACACTTGTTAAAGGACTAAAATACTTCAAGTACTCTTTCGGACTCACTATTGAAGATTGGAGGCAACGGTTTCTTAATATGTACTTCAAAGGGCTCAAAGGTCAAGATTTCTTTCGTGAATTTTCCTATATAAGGCATGTACTCCTTCCCTCTTTGTTAGTTCCAACTAAAGTCATATGTATGGTGTTTTAAACATTGATGTATGTATCATGAATGGTGGTTTTTGAAATATATATTGAGGCTCTTGATGCATATGGTTTGGTATTGGTTTAAACTATGTTTTTACATTTTTTTGTAATGGTTTGCGTAGGTGGTTATTTCTTGGTTATAGTTTAACAAGTGGGTTTTGATTATCTTTAATTATGGTGGTTTATGCATAGGTTTTGGTCTTGGTAAAGGTATGCTCTCAACATGTTTGATAAAATGCAGCCTAAAAGAATGTTTTCACTCTATTGTTGAACTTTCATTGGAACTCTTTCATGGTTTGGTTTGGTAATGGAACCTTAAATGGATTTGGATGATTTTACATGGTTTAAATGGTTTAAATGATATAAATTCTTTAAATGTTTGGCATGGTCTAAAATGGTTTTGAAATAGTTTTAAATGGTAAAAATGGTGGACATGGTTTGGAAGGATTAAATGGTAAAGCCTTGGTGGATATGAAAATATTTATGCTTTTGGGTTACATGGAATCCCCCAATTGGTTTAATATGGTAAATGGAAGGGCATTTGGAAGTCCCCTTTAACCTATATATGATTGGCTATGGATAGTACTTGCAAGTATGGTCGGTATGACGATACCACAACTAAATGGCCCTGGATAATAAATGGTAAATGGATTGATTAGTTGCTTGGTAATGGTTTTAATTGGGAGATAATGGTGGGATGTGAAGCAAAGCCATGGAAGGTGGAGGTTCCCAGGGGACAAAAACTGGAAACTCATATTTACTAATATGAGGTTAGTCTTGGTGACCGTGTGCATGATGTCACGCTATATTTTGGGGGATGTACTAGTAATTCCAGGGTTACTTCCCTAGTCGTGCGGCTACATGCACTGGGGCCCTTTCATCAGGGGGAGATTAACCTATATAGCCAATGGGTAGTTTATGACACCAGAACTACACAACCCAGGTAAAGGTATTAATGGCATGCTAAACCTGGTTCCCTTTCCCGTCATGGTTATTTATATATGTGTGTGTGGTTTTATGTATTATGGATGGTTTTACTTGGCTTTGTAAACAACACTATTTTATCGTTATCCTGAGTACATGCTAGTGCTCACTCAACAACCCATCTTTGTACAGTTGTATACCCACACTATATAGGAACCGGCCATTCTACTTCTCTTGTATAGTGATCAAATTCGAGGACAGTCGATGTTGGATTGAAGCGGTGAGCTTCAATATTTTGGAAGACATTGATTTAATGTCATGGTCTACTTTACATATTTCTCGTCTATCATTAACTTTTGTTTTGGCTATGGTAGGGGGCATGTCTCGACTAGGTAATCTATGATTGGTCTAGAGGCTTTGTATGGACAACTATGGACTTGGGTATGGTATGGAGGGTTTATGTTATATATATTTATATACATACGTTAGATATTACAATTAGTTTTAGTTATTGATTTCTGAAATGGTGTTGTTGGTTGAACTTATTTAGGTTAATTCGGTTATAGAATTATCCCATAGTCACCATATATGGTTGAATACACTATATTGTTATATGTTTGAACTTCAGCCGACTCAAGGTATGCGTTTGGTGGTTGGGTTGGACAACAGGTGTGGTTCTTGATCCTGGTTGGTCTTGGGATTGCCCTTACAACAAGGCCCTAGTTCGGGTCGTGCCAATATAAAACTAAGCACACATAAATATAGGTAGATTGTTTATTGACCACATATTCCCTCCACAAACTACTTGGCATCACCTTGCCGATAAAAGATATCAAACTTATAACTGTGTTGCACCATGATACCCACTTTATGTTGCCCGTCATAACAATTAAGAATGAACTCATATGTATCTACAGTCTAAGATCAAACAAAATTAGGGTATTTCATCTTTAAGAATATAGTTAGCATGTCATGCTTACTCCTAATCATGATAGTAACATTGGGCAAGGAAAAATCATAGTCCCTAAGTCCTAACTAATTCTCGAAGCAGATATAGTAGTTGGATAAACACCTAGAAACTAGTAATCAGGCATAACAGAGGTAGCTCCAGTACTAGATAACCCATGTACAAGAGAAAGGACTTATTTAATCATCCCAGAAGACATCGAGGGAAGAGTTGCATCCCAAACTGGTGCCATCTCCTCCTATTCTACAAATTCCTCATTGATAATCTGTACTTCCTAATAATGATCCTAGGTGGGAGAGGTGTTGTTGCCCTGTGATGAGCCTGACCAGCTATTTCTCAAGCTCCATTCCTGGCAAAAATTTCTCTCTCTCATCATTTTCTCTTACTCTTTCCTCGTCCTCAACTAACCAATTTTTCAACAAAATATGTTGGTGCAGGGGTTGCTTGTCTACCTCCATCTGCTCTAAGTGTTCCCCATGTGGAATAAAGAATAAAGAGGTTCATAACAATTGGGATCACCAAATACCAAATGAAGTCATGTTATAGCATGAAAGTGGGAAATATAAGATATTTTCCTGAATTCCTATAGCTTCTTGATAATAAGTACAAACGTCGCTATACCATTTCACAAGAATTTACTAGAGCCATTTTGATACAACATGATCAATGATCCTCTGTCATTGATAACACCTTTTTCATGACCAAACACATCATGATTCGAACCAACAAAAACCCTCTGATAGGAGAACCATCTAACCCAATCTACTAAAACCAACACTTAGGCAAAATAAGTAAAACTAAAGTTTTCATTTTTTGAAACAAATTCTGCAATATTCAAAACCAAATAGCAATGGGGAATTAAAATAATAATTAAACAATCCCCTAGAATTTGAAAGTCATTATACCATAATACAAAAATTAATAGTGAAATGGTTCAACCCAAGAACAACTGAGAATATCCAAGTCTAGAAAAATTGGATCAGAAACTACATGAAGAACTCATAGTAGGATGGAAGTTGTAGCTTACCCTTGAGTTTGAGTGTTATCTTCTATACTGAAGTTATTGAAACAGTTGCTAAAAAAATCTCTGCACTAAAAAAATGAATAGCACATATCTTATCAGTACATAAGGAACAACGATGTACAGGTAGGGTCCGGCGCTTTCCCAAAATAAGATATGTGAACAAGTAACCAAACTTATTAAAACAAGAACAATCGTGAACATGTACCGTGTAACTTTACCTTAATTTTATGACAGTTAACCTTATCAACAACACCATAGAATTCATTCAAGTGCAAGTCAAAGAGATTGTTATTCAAGTCAAGAACATGACTACCAGTATTAAATCCAAGTCTACAAGGCATGACTTAACATCAATATTATTAGCAATGTGTCCATTACAAAATAAAATATATAATAAAGAATTTTTCCCATCATTTGCAATTTAACCCGAATCCTGCAAAATTCATTTAAACAACAACAATGATAATAATCATAAGCCTGATTTACTCAACAAATAAAATATTTCAAGTAAACACATAAACCTAGTTTACTCAAGAAACAAAATATAGAAAGTCAACCCATAATATTTGTTCACATAATGAACCAAATATAACAAGTCAACATATAAACCCAGTTTACTCAAGAAATCATTATGCTCACTTATACCTTGTATGCACATCCTAAGGGTCTTATGGTCACCTTGACCCCGGGCCTACATGGGATGAGCTCTTATCTATGTACCATATACTTGACATTACGTTATTGGCAATCTTATATCAACCACTCTTTTAAAAATGACCAATTGCCAACACATTCACAATATTAAACACATATTACAATAATCACAACCACAATACTAAAATTATACTTGAAAAGACAATAAGTTTTTAATAAAATTTCATCTCATATGATTAACACTTCTGATATCAAAGTCATTAAATTTCCTCAAACATGAATTATAACAAGCATTACAAAGAAATAGTTGTTAAGCACACATAAAATAAGTTGGAATTCAATAACATGAAATTATCACCTACCTTAATTAAAACCCATGGTTCTTTAAGAAAATTGATCTTTGTCTTATCCTTAAAGCTAGGCTTACTTATGGTCTAAAAACATACTTACAAAAAAAATCAACCTCATTATCCTTCAAACTTGAGGGCTACAATGGTGAATTATAGTCATGCAAGAGTAAGTTTACAACTTTTAACCCAAA
Organism: Capsicum annuum; assembly: GCF_002878395.1. NCBI lineage: Eukaryota > Viridiplantae > Streptophyta > Magnoliopsida > Solanales > Solanaceae > Capsicum > Capsicum annuum. Next base: position 90,180,675 of record NC_061113.1, read on the forward strand.
CCCAAGGGTTTCCTATAGAATTGACCTAATTGTAATAGAAAATCAATTATGTCAAGTAAAATCCTCCAAAACCCATAAACTAGTTATTATATGAGTTAATAATTGAAAGAATAGTTAATGGACATGATTAACTTACCATTACTAAGAGTTTAGATGTAAAATAGGTTAAAAAAAATCACCCGAAATGACCATAGTTATACCCCAAATGACAATAGAATGAAAATAACATTGGGTATGTTTTATATTAATTAGAATATATTCCGCTATAGCGTACTTATCCCAATATAGCATCCTCTCTATAGTGAGATCTACCCTATATGGTAAGATTAACTAAAGCTGACTCCTGTTATAGCTGAAAAATTCCCGTATAGCATTGTAGTAGTAGTAGCCTACTAGAAACTTTTGCATGGGTGGCAAGGTAGAAACTTGAGTCTAGTCCCAATTTTTCCTTATTCACAATGCACCATCATATTTTGACTTCCAAAACCAACCTTTTTACATACAGTTCTATATTAGGAGTTCTACTCACTTTAATTCACATCATAAAGATCATTCAAATTCCTTGTCAACTTTACTTACAAAAAATTAACTCTAATTACATAACCTTTATCTAATTCATTCCTAAATTTTCCTAGACCATACCATGCTTGAATTTCATACAAAACTATCTGAGCTTGAAATTCTAACTCATAATTTGGGGAAAACCTTAACCCAAATTTTGGCATGCTAGACTTACACCTATTAACGTAATAGGTAATTACAACAGATACCAATTAACATATCATTCATCCACAAATGATCAAATAAGAAAAACAAGGGATATAATAATCAACAGATCACCTACACCTAAAATATGTGAGGGTTCTTGTCCCATGTGTCCTTAATTTCTCATACAACTTTCTTAATAGGGTAATGCTTTTATTAGACCTTTACAGTTCAAATCTCCTTTGTTTTAATCTTTTGAATATCCAAATCAAGAATCAATTAGCTCCTCCATATATGAAAGATTCTTACTAAGCAAAACCAAATAGCATTTGATAATGTAATCCCCAACTCCATGATATCTCTTAAACGTTGACACATGGAATATCAGATGGACTCGTGTTAGCTTGGTAATAATGCCAACCTAGAAGTTTCTAATCTAACATCATCAATAACCACATGAGTGTTAGTATACCAAAGTGTAAGACTACCCATCTTACCAAACCGTTTAACTTCTTTCATAAGAGATAGCTTGAATGAATCTTGCTCGCTTGGTTTGAATGGCATGTCCCTCACCTTGTGGTCCAAATATTGTGGTTTCCTACCTTAGGCTACCAAAAATTTTCTTTAGATTAACCTCATATTTTTTTAGCTTCTTTCACAAGGTTTGTGGCCAAAGGCTTCACATCACCAACTTTTAACCATCCTATGGGTGATCTAAACGTCTTCTCCTAGAGTGCTTTGAATGGATCCATGATGCTAGATATGTATCTATTCTTGTATTAAAACTCACACAATGACAAAAACATACCCCAATGACCACCAAAATCAATCACACAGGCCCTTCATATATCCAAACCATCAGTTAGACAATGAAATACACTGCTGAAATCAAGAATATTTCCAATTATTCATGTAATCTTTCCAAAAAAATTAAGGTAAATCACATACCTCTATAAGAAAATATGGAAATTGGAACCTAATGCCGACATAAGATCTTCTCAATATAAATCATGGATGACTACTTCGAGACATAGTCCGTTCTAAATAGAAAGAAATGGCTTGACTTAGTTAGCCTATCTACTATAACCCAAATTGAGTTACCCTACCAAATAGTCTTAGGATAATAAAATATTAAGTCCATAATTACCCTCTCTCATTTCTACTCAAAAATGCTCATCCTCTAAAGTAAGCCCATATTACTTAAGTGTTTGTACTTCACTTGCTATTAATTATGGTATTGAGACATATATTCAACTATATCCCTCTTTATTTTTTGGCCACTTATTGAGTTGTTTTAACTCACGGTACATCTTTGTTTCACCCAAATGAATAAAGCATCGACAATAATGAGCTTTTACAAGCAAACCTAGAATCAAATCACTAACTCACTTTCCACCCCGACCACCTAATGATTTCCTCGCCCACCCTATGAACCACCATTACCATGTTCTCCACTACCTGTACTAGCAAGAACCATATCTCTAGCCTCTTACTAGCCTATAACCCTAATTGTCTTTTAGGATACTCTCTCTTTATGTGCCCTATAACACTTCAATTATTTCATATTTTATCAAGCGAACTCTTGTTATTTGAATAATTAAAATCCCCTTGGCATCTAGAAAAAGAGGGATACTGAGGGGTTCTAGACTAACCCCTTGTACTATTTGGCAAACTAACTAAAAAGGGTGTATGACCCTAGAATAAGACTCACCAAAGTTACCCATATTTTAAGACCTCTTTATTAATACCTTTGCTAGACAAACTTGCTTGAAACCTTCTACCTTCTGCACATGATCAACAACCTCATTAATGATCTTTCAAATATAAGTCATATGAATAGATGAAAACTTGTAAGTTAGTGTTCGGGTACTACGAAAATAACTGAAATCTCTCATTCACTTTACCAAGTAACTGAGTAACACAATAGGACAATGCATAAAATTTGACCTCATATTCTACAACCAATATATTTCCTTAGTAAAGGGGTAGAAAATTATCCTTCTTGTGATCACCAAGGGTAAAGAGGTACATATATCTCAAAAAATAAGGTATAAAATTGAGCCCATATGAATATAGGTATAGTTGTCGGCCAATACATCACACATATCCTCCACTACTAGTTTACATCACCTTGCAGCTAAAAGGTAACAAACTCAACATTGTGTTGCTCTGCAATACCATTTTTATGTAGCCTTTCATAATAATCTATAGTGATCTCAAATGCATCCTCAATCTTTGAGCCAATAATACTAGGTATTTTTATTATTAGGAACTTAGGCAACATGTCATGCTCAATTCCAGTCATGATCAGGCGAGGCAAAATCTCAGTCCCTAAGGCCCCAACCATTCTTTGAGCAGCTATAGCAGTTGACTGAACACCTTGAAATTTATAAGCTGGCATAACATGAGTAGCCCAAGTACAGACCAAAGCACTACGAAAAAAGTACCAACTAACTCATCTTTGATTACTTTGACAGAAGAGTTGTTTTCCCAACAAGAACTACCTCCCTTTTTTCAGCACACATCATCATAACCTCAACCTCCATATAATGATCCTTGTTATAGAGGTGTCGCTGACCTCTCATGGGCTAGATCATCTATAGCCCGAGATACACCCCTAGAGGGTGTTTCTCTCTCTAATCCTCTTTCCTTACCCTTTCCTCATCATTGAATATCCAGTTTTTCAACTAGAGTTTCTGGTGTAGTGGCAGCGATTCAAGATCTAAATAAAGAGCTAGATAAAAATTGGAATCAAGTAATATCACAAAAAATTAAGAAAAAAATAGTTTCCTAAATTCCTAAAGCCTCTGGAAGAAAAGTACAAACCTTTATATACCATTTTGTAAGACTCTACTAGACACATTATTATTCAACAAGATCAATGAACCTACAATTTTGATACCATCTTTTTCATGAACAAAATCTTCATGAATTACACTACCCCTCTAGTGGGAGAGCCATAAAAATAAAACAATTCCAACCCAACACTTAGCCAAGATTAGGAAAAGTTTTTTTTTCATTATGTAAACTAATTTCTCTAATATTATAAACAAAATACCAGTGCAAAACAAAAAGAATTCCTAAACATTACCACAAATATAAAATTCATTGTACCAAAATACATAAAATAACTATGAAAAGAATCAACCCAAAAATAACTGAAAATATCCATGTTCGAAATAATAGATAAGAAACTATGTGAAGAATTCATGGAAAGCCAGAAGATGTAGCTCACCTATGAGTTACAGTTCTATCTTCTCTATTGTTGAGGTCTTGAAATTTTAATCAAAAAAAGCTTGTCACTCCATAAAAATAAGAGCATTGTAGTATCATTATACAATAAATGACAGTGTACTGGTAGGGTCATCAACTAACCCAAAATAACATATCTAAACAAATAACCATAACTTAGTACAATAATAAAAACCATGAACAACTTCTATGAAACTTTAAATCATGTTTATAACACTTAACCTTATTCAACCACACCGTAGAATTCATTCAAGTTAAAGTCAAAGAGGTAATTCTCGTACATGACTACCAATAAGAAGTCCAAGTCAAAAAGCCATGACTCAAAAACAATACACTAATAATCTCTCCATTACACAGGTATATTATAATAAGGAGTTATTCCCATTATTTAAAATTTAACCCAAAACTAACTGAGAATATCCTTGTCCAAAATAATACATAAGAAACTATGTAAAGAAATCATGGAAAACCAGAAGATGTAGCTCACCCATGAGTTAGACTGTTATCTGCTCTATAGTAAAGGTTTTGAAATCATAATAAGAAAAAGCTTGGCACTCTACAAAAATAAGAGCACGTGTAATATTATTATACAATAAATGAAAGTGTACTGATAGGGTCATCGCTAACCCAAAATAACATATCTAAACAAATAACCATAACTTAGTTCAATAAAAACAACCATTAAAAATATCTATGAAACTTTACATCAAGTTTATGACACTTAACCTTATTAAAAAACACTATAGAATTCATTCAAATTACAGTCAAAGAGGTAATTCTCGTACATAACTACCAATAAGAAGTCCAAGTCAAAAAGCCATGACTCAAAAATAATATATTAACAATATTTCCATTACAAAAGTAGTTAGACAATAAAGTGTTATGCCCATCATTTAAAATTTAACCCAGATCCATCAATGATCCATTTGAATAGAACTCAAGAAACCAAATATATTAAGTCAATACATAAGCTCAATTTACTCAACAAACCTAATATAGTAAGTCAAACAAAATATAGCAAGTTAAAACATTAGTTAGTTCAATTAAGAAACCAAATATAGCTAGTCATCAATCTACTCAAGGAACCATCATAGTAACCTATACCTTGAACACACATGCTAAGAGTCATATGGTTACCCACTAGCTATAACATACTGGGAATGAGCTTTTGCCCATGTAGCAATTCCCAGTTATCAAGTGCCTGCCAATCTTATATAAACTAATCATGTGAGGATTTCCAAATACTACTGTATCCCAAAATAATTAATTGATATCACAACAATCGCAGCCACAATGATACCAATAATCACACTTTAAAACAATAAGCTTCTAATATAAGTTCATTGCATATGATCAATACTTATGATATCAATGGTACTTCACTTTTTTTGAACATGTAACATACATTATGATGAAATAGTTACCATGTACACATAAAACAAGTTTTATTTCAACTACTTTAAACCATCACGTACCTTAATCAACCAATAATCAACCAGAAATCCTAGCCATATCTAGGATAACAAAATTTCAAAACACCAAGAACAAATTGATGATCATTCCTCCTATTCTAAGTTTTGTATTGTCATTCTACATTAATCCTTCTAATTTTATGTGTAAAAAAATTATAGTCATGGAAGATTAATTTAATAACTTTTAACAAAAACTCAAGGATTTTCTACCCAATTCACCAAATTTGATAAAAAATTAGTTAGATCAGGTGAAAGTCTTCTCAAATTTTATAATCTAGTGATTTTATGAGTTAATAATTAAAAAACCAATTAGTTAAGGTGATTAACTTGCCTTTACAAAGGGTTTTAATTTAAAATAGGTGAAATATGACCTAAATTGACATAGTTATCACCAAAAAGAGAACGGAATGAAAATAACATTTTTGATGTATTTTTTGCATTAATCATTATGTATCCTTTATAGCGGCCCTATCCAACTATATCAACCTCGCTATAGAAAGATCCACCAATTATAGAGAGATTGAACATAGCTGACTCCTTCTATAAAAGTGTCGTGGTAGCAGCCTACCTCCTACTATAATAGGTTTAGTGAGGTAGAAAGACAGAATTGCTCCCAGTTTTGTCTTTTTCACTATGCAACCTCAGATATTGATGTCCCAAACCAACCACTATACATCAAGTTCAATGTCAAGAGTTCTACTAACCTTAATTAACTTGCAAAAGATCCTATGTATTCCTTATCCACTTGACTAATATAAAATTACCTCTAATTACATATACACTAAATAATCTATTCTCATAATCCCCTAGACCGTACCATGCTAAGATCTTATCCAAGACTAAACTAGCATGAAATTTCTAACTCCCAATTTAGGGAAAATGTTAACCCAAATTTTGCCATACTAAAATTACCTATAATGATGAAAAGGGCCATGCCCCCTAAAAAGAAAAGATTTTCATATAAGTTGGAATCGAGATAGTAACATATAATAATAAGGCATGCAACTTACTAACTCTTGGTTGGCATACACATTTTTTTGGTTTTCTGTTATTTCTAGTTTATTGTAATTGATTTCCTTTCTTCTTGTAATTTCAATTATAACTAGGTGTTATTTAACTTTATTTATTTACATGAATATTGTCTTCTTGCTTCCCTTTTCATTCAATTTCTTAGGGAATTGCTAGAGCTTCCTCACCTTGTTTTACATTTGTAAGCAATCTAATCTACTGTTTATTATTGACATCTGTAAATCTATAGGTAATATTCAATACAATTCTTATAGTGCGTGGGTTTTTTCTTACAAACATGAATTATATTGCACCATACTTTCCTTTACATTAATAAAATCTATGTTAGATCATTACTTATGTTAAAATGTTTAAACATTGTAATTTTAATGTATATATGTTGTAAATTTAAATTACTTGGTATTACTTGTAAAATTTCTTTAACTAGATAATGATTGAAGTAAATTAAGTAGAAGATAAGTCCAAGGCAGTTCTAATCAATTTGCAATAAATTGGATGATAATGAAGATTTTGTCCAACTACATGTGGAGAAGATATTTCAATCATATTTTCAACAATCCTGTTGTCACATCTTTGAAAATAAAGCTCTCTTTTAACCCTATTTAGGGCTTCAATATTTTTAACCCAAAAGGAAAAATATATTTTTAACCCAAAAAGGCTCAATTTTTAAGCATGACAACAGCAGAGATAAATGAAGATTATGTGAAGAACCAAAATTATGCATATGACATGAAGAAGGCGAATCAAGTTAAGAAAATCAAGCCAAAAAGGGGAGATTTGTTAGGATTTTTGTCCCGATTTTCTTAACAAATTTAAGTTTTATTTTTCCTTATAAGGAAAATAAAAGTAACCATAAATGCTTTTACTTTTCCTTAAAGGAAAATATAAATTTTTTCCATATTTGGAAAACCTCATTTTTGGAGGAAAGGTTTTATACATTTATAAATAGAAGACCCCCTTCTCATACCATAGCACAATAGCATCCACAATGTAGTCGTTTAAGAGTCATTTTTTAGGGAGAGATTTTCTCCCAATAGATTGTATGTTTTTCAATATTCGTTTTTCATATTAGGTCGTTTGGCCAAATATATCAATAATATAATATTTTTAGTATATTTTATTTGTCATTTGAATTATCACCATATTAGTTTGCAAACTTTAAGCTTTCACATGACGCCCTCTCGATTTCGAACCCAACAGGTATGATGTATCCGCTATATGTTGAAACCAAATTTTTTCTACGTTGTAACTAATTATCATTATTTTTCACAATTTATGACTCAATTTAAATAGCATTATAGACGTTATATTTTTAATATAACTATATAACCAGTGTTACTAAATAGTAATTACGCTCGATGAAGATCATAAATAGAAAAAATATTGATACATTTATAAATTTGCTAGTATGTAATTTCTTAGTTATAGCTAAAAATAATTTATTTTTATTTTTGTTGAGTTTAACTTCGCTCATAATTTTATTGGCAATAGTTTTTGCAAAATAATTTCCTTCGTCGATAGAATTATCTAAAACAAAATCAATGATATCAAGTTTATACTATAATAATTATAACCTTAATTTAGAGCTTTTATATTAATTAACTAAAAAATGATCTATAAGGATATTAATGATAATTAAACTACATTAATAGATTACTCAATTTGGTCCATTAACTTATCATGTTTTGTTTTTTCACACCCCTTACAAGAGTACTCCATTCATCCCATTTTAATTATATATTTTGAGAATTGAACGATATCAAAAAGAACTATGTATGAGGTTGTAGTTGAAAATCATTGCAATTTTTTTATTTTCGATTAAAGTTAGCTTGAATATTTTTTGCGTTAAAGTGATTGTTGGTTTAAAATGAAGGGAGGTTTAACTAATTATCTAACAAGTGATGAAGGGAGGTTTAACAAGTGAATTTTTGAGTTAAAGTGATTGTTTATTTAAAATAATTATCTAACAAGTGGCAAGAAAAACCAAGTATAAAAATCCATGTTGAATAGTTTTACCAAAAAGAATAAGGGCGAAAATAGAAATATGTAATAAAAAGACACTATTAATTGTCATGTGTAATAATTTTATTTCAGAAAAACTTGAAATACCAAAAAACTCCTTGTGAGGACTACCAAAATCAAGATTCTTTATTATATATATGTACTAGTTTCACGAGGCCTGTACTAAGCTCGAGCCTAAACTCAAGATATAAAATAACTAATTTTATTTTAAAATATAATTTGTTACATTTTTTTTACTTTATAAATAATATAATCTAATGATATGTCAAACATGTCTTGTTAATACATTTTTCTAATTATTAAATTTTTTAAATAAATAAGTAGATAATTTTTAAGGAAAAAAATATTTGTGAGTAAGAAAGTATTACCAGAGAAGTAAAATATATCAAAGAGTCACAAGTAATTAAATATTTTGTAAATAACATGATTTAAAATAATTAAATAATTATAATTTGATATTAAATTTAAAAAATATTAATAATTTTTTGATTTGTCAGTATCTAATTGTTTACTTACATACAGAAATAATTTCTTTTGATAGTTATTGAGTTTTATTTTGTTCTTTATTTCATGTAGTAAGTGTTTTTGAATAATTCATTTTTTTTATCCTATAAAATCATCTAATACAACAAAATATTTCAATGACCTCAAGTATATATTATATATTATAACCTTAATTTAGAGCTTTTACACAAATTAACTTCATAATAATCTATAAGGATACTGAATAATAATTAAACTGCATTAATAGATTACTCCATTCAGTTTATTTTTTTGTTGTGTTTATGTTTTACACATCCACTAAAAGAATATCTTATCTATCTCATTTTAATTATTGTTGTATTTTTTTCACGCTTGCTAAGAAAAATAATATGTACAAGGTATTATTGATTAAGTTACCCTATTTATTATATGTCTATTGAGAATAGTACGATATCAATAAAAACTGTAAGAGTGTAGTTGAAATCAATGCAAACTTTAATTTTGTATGAAAAATTCTTTGAATTGATTTCTTTGAGCTAAAGTGATTGTTAATTAAAAATAAATGGTGTTTTAACTAAAAAGTAATTTAATAAGTGACAAGAAGAGATCAATAATAAAAGCCCAAGTGGGAATGGTCTTAACAAAAATAATAAGGGCATAAATAAAAATATATTAGATAAAGCCACCACTAATTGTCATGTGTCATAATCTTATTTAACAAAAAAAAGTGAAATACCTAAAATACCATTGTGAGGACTACCAAAATTTGTTATTCCTCCATCCAGTTTAAGTGTCTTATTCTGTGTTAGTCAATCCTAAAAAAGAGAATCTCTGTCTATATTTAGTAAATTTTTTCATTTCAACATTTGACTATTAATACTTTGTGTAGTTACTTAATAAAAAAGATGATATAAGAAAAATTTAAAAATCTTTTGTTAAAGTAAATAAGTAAAAAGTAATTAATTTTAATACAAGAAATAAGTAAAAAAGGAATAAGTAGAGATTTTTAAAAATATTACTACTATGTATTATTTAATTACAAGGGTTCAAATAAAAATATCATAAATGAATAAATGGGGATAAATATAATAATATATATGAAAAAAGTAATACACCTGTGTGGCAATCTAATTACACCAAAAAAATTTGTGAATGTAATAAATTTAATATTTTAAAAAATACATTGAATAATGAGTAATGAATGAATTAGACACGTGTAGCAATATGGTTCGTTAAAGAAGCAAAGATCTTGGTTGTGAGGACTACCAAAAAATTTATCCTCACTTATATATAGTATACTAGAGGTGCATCACCCATGTCAGCACAGGCCCAACACTATAGACATTTTTTTAGCATCAAAATTTGATATTGATGAGATACAAACATAAATGTACATTGATTTAAAATGATCTTTTTAAATAATAACTATTTGACGGTACTCGCTAAGGAGTGAAGTTTTATAAGATAGTTTTTTTCACATAATAAGAAAGTGTAATATGTCGTGTAGTCGGGCTATTTTAATTGTTTGATGATAATATTGAGACCTGTTACAAAATATAAAAAAGATGTAGAACTAATATTCATAGGATTATTTCATACAAAAACTAGAACTAAAGATACTTCAATTAACAACAAAGTCTTGGATCATCTTCTCAAAGGCACACTTATAAATACAAATATTGAAATGTTTTGAACCACTACCAAGTTAAGAAATTATTATAGATGAGTGCACAATATTATCAGATCTAGATATCCAAATATAACAATAGTTAGAATTGAGGTGGCAGCGCGAAAAATATTTTCAAGATTAACTATTGTGATTTATAATACTTTTGATGTAATTTTTAAATGATATATGTTATACCCTCTGTCTCAATTTATGTGGTATTAATACAATTTTTGAGAGTTAACTAAATTTTTTACATATTTTTAAAATACTTTAAATGATTAATTGTTGTGATTTGTAGTACTTTTTTTCTGTTCCAATTTACGTGACAGTAATAAAATTTAGAGAATCAACCAAAAATTTTTATGTCTTTTTAATTACTTTAAATTGTTAATTATTATGATTTATAATACTTTTACGTAATTCTCAAATATATAATGGATTAAAATTGAAAGTAAAATAAACAAATATAAAAGGAAGTATCTAAGTAGACAACACAAACAAACATGTCGATTTGCTACCTGCTTATCATTTTATGTCTATTTTTTTAATTAAATATCATTAATTTTTTAATACTTAGATGATTAATTAAGAGCGGTATTTAGTTAAATTACAATTGAAGCAGCTGAAATAGACATATCATAAATGTCTATTTTTCTCTTTTTAAATATTATTATTTTTTTAATACATAAATGACCTACAATAATTAATTAGGAGTGATACAGTAAAATCAAAGTTGAAGGACGACTTAATTTAAAGCATCAAGAGTTATTTATCATTTGTTGATTTGATCATTTTATTAAATATTATTAATTTTTCTATACTTAGATGACTCATCATAATTAATTAGGAGCGATATTTAGTAAAATTATAGTTGAAGCAGCTGCAACAAACATGTCATAAACGCATATTTTTCTTATTTTAATTAAATACTATTAATATGCTAATACATAAATAACTTATAATAATTAATTATGGTTGATATAGTAAAATCATGGCGCAGCTCTTGAAGCAGCCATGTCGAAACCAATGTTTTAATTCAATATTATGAATTTTTTAAAACATAAATGACTTATAATAATTAACTAGGGGTGATACGATAAAATCACGGTTGAAGGAGGTCAACTTAATTTAATAAATCAAAAGTTAATTTATCATTTTATGTTTATTTTATTTTTTTAACATATTATTAAATTTTGAGAAAATAACCAAAAAAAACCCCAACCTTTAACCAAATCTCAACTACACACTTATACTTTGCTGGCCTATGACCCCCCTGAACATTTTAAAAATGAAAATTTACACCCCTAAAGGCTTATGTGGCAAAGAGAGTGTATCTCACTCTCTCTGAGAGAGTGAGTAGTCCGAAAATCTTAAAAAAGGTATTTTTGCATATCTTTTTAATATAAAAGTATATATAGTTTACCAAATAAAAAGTGCATATAATATATATGTTATTTTTATTTCATTTTATTTTCTTTCTTCTTCATCACCATCACTCTCTCTCTCATAAAAAGCTTCAACAACTCTTCAATGGCTATAGAACTATCTTCATAAAAAGCATCATATTTACTTAATTAAATTGAATATCCATTAGTTAGAGAAATAAATATGACAACATTTATGTTTTTCGTTTATCTCTTGCAACGTATGTAATGAAACAATTAAAAGGATGGCCATAACGAATAGGGTATAGAACTACAATTAAAACAATCCCCATTCTTTCCTTAGCTGCTGCTGACAGCAGCACTTGCTCTCTGTCTTTCCATCTTTACCATTTTTCTCAGTGACAAAACATCAAACACTTTGCATTACACTCTTCTTCAAACTCTTCCTTCTCATCATCCAATTCCAATAAACCACCATTTTTTCATCTTTTAAGTTCGAATTCATTTACAATCCAATCTTACAAGACTTCATTTTTTCACTCCATTTCCTATCAAAATCATTTTTGGAACAACACTCATTTCTCAATTCACTTGATTTTCCATAAAAATCATAAAGAAAACGGTTCCAACCCTTACAATATCAACTAAATTGTAAAACCCCCAATTCCAAACCAAATAACAACAACAACAACCCCAAAACTTTATACAATTGTCCAAACTACCCAAACACCAAAAACCCAAATCCCAAATCCCAAATCCGCATTCAAACTCAAATGATTCAAGGATTCAACACAATCCATGAAAACAAAATCCAAAAATCTCTTATTGAATTCAAAAACTGAACACAAAATGAACAAGAAATGTAAAAGATGAACAATCTGCATGTAGGTCTCAATGTTTTATATGTGACTGTTCCAAAATATAGAAATTTAAGCAAAAAAAACTAACAATGAATAATACTTCTTTTTTAGTTTCTAAAAAATGAAAATTGTTGATTTTTTGTAGTATCCATTAGAGCTTCGCCGATCGGAGCTCCGAGAGACGATCGTTGTCGGTCTAAGTCATTGTATGGTTAAGAAAAGTTAGAGAGAAGCTAGAGAAAAGTTAGCAGAAGATAAAAGGTATATTAGCCTATTAAAGATGTTGAGAAAGAGAATATATATATATATATATATATATATATATATATATATATATATTAAAGAATAATAATTAATTTTTTTTAATATAAAAATATAATATTACGTGGAGTTACATGGCATGACATGGCAGGCGCGTGTTGCTCACTTTCCATTACACATCTTGGTGTGAGTTTTCGGAGGGGGGTAATAATTCAATTTTTAAAATGTTCAGGGGGGTCATTGGCCCCCGCAAAGTATAAGTGTGTAGTTGGGATTTGGGGTAAAGGTTGGGGGGTTTTGGCTATTTTCTCTTAAATTTTTAACACTTAGATGACTCATAATAATTAATTATGAGCGATATTTAGCAAAATTATGGTTGAAGCAGATGCAACAGACATGTCATTTATTTTTTAATTAAATATTATTAATTTTTTAATACATAAATGACTTATAATAATTAATTAGGAATGATACAGTAAAATCACGGTTAAAGCAGCTAAAACAGACATCATAAGTATCTATTTTTTAATTAAATATTATTAATTCTAATATATAAATTGACTTATAATAATTAATTAAGGGTAATATGGTAAATCATAGAGCAATTAGGGCTAGTATAGTAAATAATGAAGCACCTAATAGAAACCAGCGGTTCTATTATATAGAAAAATAAAATGAAAAACTAAATAATAGTTTCTCATTTCATGGCATATGCACCAAGTGCAAATGTTCATATGGCAAAAAAGAAGATAAATAACTTCATCTCTATCATTCAATGTGTCACAATTTTAAAGGATTAGAAATTAATTAGAATTACTATAATAACTTTGTGAGGACTACCAAAAATTAGTATTCTCTCTTATATATAATGGTAATATCGATAGATATTGATGTGTATTTGAAGTACCCGATGCTCTCTTTTTTGGAGCACTTACAAAAAATAGCCTATGTTTCAGTAAAATGGGAGTGCCCCAAATCTAACTTTCAAAATTACAATTCATAGCATCTCTTTCCCTTTTTCTTCTTTTCTTTTCATTTTTCTTTGTTTGCTTTTTATTTTTTTTAATCACTTCTACCTCTAGCCATTATTTCTCTCTTTTTTTTAAAATTTATTTTTTATCTCTTATATCTCTAGCATCTACTTCTCTTTCTTCTTATTTTTCCTTTTTTTTATTTTTTCTTTCTCATTTTTTTAATATATATTATATTTTACTCATTTTTTGTATTTATGAAAAATATGGTTGTGTCGAGTACAAGTGATGAAAAATGACATAAACATCATACCCTCTCATTGTATTTGCGTTCACCATAATTTTTTCATTTTTTTCTATTTTTTTCTTGTTTGGTTCTTTCTTTTCATTTTTTCCCTCTCTTCTATTTCTCTTTCTTCCTTTTTGTTTTTTTTTTTCATTTTATTTTTTCTTTTTTTCTTCTTGTGTTATTCCCTTTTTTTTTTTTTTTGCTTTTTGGTTTGTTTCTTCTTTTTTTCCTATCTTCACTCTTTTTTCTTCTTCTTTTTATTTTTTTTTAATTTCTTTTTTACTTTTTATAAAATTAAATTCTATCTCTAGCTTCTATTTTTCTTTTTTCTTTTTTTTTTTGTATTTTTTTTCTTTGTCATCTTTTTGCTCTATTTTATATTTTTTGTATTTTAAAAAAATATGGCTACATCGAGCGCAAATCATGAATGATAACGAAAATGCCACAATCACTTATTGTATGTGTATTCACACCATCATTTATATTTTTGTATTTGTTGATACAATTATATTTGTATTTATATTTTATAATTTACACTTATATTTGTATTTGTATTCTATAGTTCGCTATTGTATCTACATTTTATAGTTCGCACTATCATTTATATTTTATAAAATTTGCAATTATATTTTAAATTTTTATTTTGTATTTGTACTTTATAGTTAATTGTAGATTGTATATGTATTTTATGTTTTATTTTATTTGTATTTATATCTATTTTTACCGATGCATTTGTATTTTTATAGAATTATTTTGTATTTTTATTTATAATTTTATTTATTTGTATTTGAATTTGTAGTTGACAATATCATTTATATTTTTAAATAATTAAAAATACTTTATTATTTTTCTTCTGTGAACACTTTTATTTATATGCATTAATACAAATGTATTTTATTATAAATTGAACAATAAAAATGCAAATGATAAATTCACAAATTTAATATTAAATTATACAAATATAAATGTTACATTTGTTCCAAATGAAACATGTTTATATTGGTCGAACCATACACATATAAATGATACTTGTTTATATACAAATAAAACAGATAAATTTGACATACAAATACTAAGGATACATTTGCATTAAATGATACGTTATATATTTATATATTTTAGACTCAAGCAAATACTATTAATCCATATATTTGTTTGTATATAAATATAAATGATAAATTTTACATATTTACGAATAAACAATTCAAATATAAATAATAAATTTATTTAAAATACAAAAAAGGGTCTAAATTGCCCTTTAACTATGTAAAATGGTACAAAAATGTCCTCCGACCTATTCGGCCTAAAATGTCTTTTCCGTCTACCTATTGGGCCTATTTTTCCATTTAATTTAGGAAAATTACATGGAAAGACCATCCTTAAAACTTAATTACATAAATATTAGTACTTTTTTCAATATTATAAAAAAAAATCACGTATATAGTCATTTAAAAATTATTATAATACCTAATTTAATGCTATAACTAATTATCAATTCACCTTAATTTAAGACATATATTTTCAATCTTCAATTTAAAAGTGGAAAAGATAATCCCTGCTTTCAAATCTTTCTTTCTTATATTCAAATATTTTTAAATAAACTAAGTATTTCATTATTTGCTCGTGTTTCTTATATTCAAATATTTTTAAATAAACTAAGTATTTCATTATTTGCTTGTGTACGTTTCATTTTGTTTTCATGTATGTTAACCATCTAGTATTATTTTATTATCGTGTATTTTTAATTCTAATGTAATGGGTTAACCATAATTTTGTATTGATAAATATTTGTGGAATAAAAACTATTATGTTGGAAGTACATATATACCATGTATTTTTGTTGTATAAATATAATTTATATCAAAATCAGATTATTATTATTATATTTTTGATATAATTTATGGGATAAATATTCATGGCATATCTCATTATGTTGGAAGTATTTTTCTTATTAAAAAATTATTTATTAAATATAAATATATATTTTCAGTATTACATGGTATAAACGTTTTATATCTAAAGTATACTATGTATGTTTATGGTATAAATCTAATTTATATGATATAATCATAATTTGTATGATATAAATATATAATTTACTTTTATGATATAAATATACTTTGTATAATATATAAAGATACCATGAATTTTTATGGTATAAATATACCATATATTTTTATGAAGGCATCGTGAAAGCAGGTAACAAAAATGAAAAATATAAAATTTTGATATAGTATATAAAAATATCTTTCCATGTAATTTGCTTAAATAAAAGGACAACATAGCCTAAACAGGCAGACGAAAAGGGCATTTTAGGCTCAACAGATAGACATGAAGTACATTTTAAGCCCAATAGGTAGACGAAGATATCGTTGCACTAGTTCACATTATCTTTTCCGTTTAAAATATATAGTATGATATAAATAAATATAAAATATAAAAAAATATAATATAAAATACCACAACAATAAAAAAAGAGAAAAAATATTTAAAAAGGAGAAAAACTGACCAAAAAGAAAAAAATTAAAAAAAAGAACGAAAAAAAGAGAAAAAATATATAAATAAAATGAGAAAGAAAAATGAAAAGAAAAAAGAAAACGGAAAAGAAAAGAAAAGAAAAAGAAAAAAGAAATAAACAAAAAAAGGAAAAGAAGAAAACAAACTGGAAAAGAAAAAAAAACAAAATTAAGAAAGATAATAAAGAAGAAAGACTATGAACTTTATTTAATTGACTAAAAACATTATAAATTATAATTAATTAAAATTTAAATTAAATAAAATAGCTTAAAAAGCCATGCAGTTACCTCTTCTTTTAAACATTTTATGTCGGGAGATCAAAGTTACTTCTAACATGTTTATAAGAAGCTAGCTTAGTAGCCTACATCTATGGCCCTCTCCCCCTATAATCACAGCCCAATAACTCATACACAACCAGAAAGAAGAAAAAACACGTGCGCCAGTACTGGTGTTTTGTTATCATTGATTTAACCTATATATACTCGCCACTGTAAAAAAAAATAAAAAATTACATTAACACTATTAATATATTTCTCAATTTTAATTTGACTGTCATATTTTGACTGCACATAAAATTTAAGAAAGTATAAAATTTTTTACATTTTATAGTCGTCGAATAAGGACATGCAGATTTTGTAACCTTAAACATGTCATGTGAAAAATTAAAAATATAAGTTGTCAAAAAGAAATAAGACATTTTTTTTAAAACAAACTAAAAATAAAAAAAATAAATTAAAAAAAAGGGAGTATCTTTTTAATACTACAAGATAATTTGGGTAACTAATTTTATAATCCTAATTGTCTTTTAAGTTATGTATAGTTATTTGCGTTATCAGGTCTAGGAGTGAAACTATATAGGAGTATTATTATAGCCCATGACCAAACATTCTTCAAATTAGCACCAAATCCTTGAAAGGAGTAGCAAGCATGCAAGCTAAAGTGCATGATTTCTTGAATCTGACCGACAAAAGTTTTGCCGGCTATTTTTCGAAGTAAAAGTGAGTAGATCAATTAATTAAAAGAGGATTGCATATACTAGTATTGTGTCATTTATACAGTGTCGGTAGACTAATGAAAGGTTCCTGAAATAAAAAAAAGCTTTAAATTTGGTGCATGTAAGAAATCGTGGCCAAGATTAAAGAATTTTAATATATTAGATTGAAAACTAGACTAGACAATTCATAAGTGTAGATCTAAACTCACATGATCTTGAACTCCCGCTCTTTGGGAAGTTGAAGTGTTGATGATTGCAGAAGGCTTAAAATCCTCATGATTATTTGCAGCAAAAATTGGCATCATGGAACGTTCTCGAACAAAATTAGAAGAAGTAGTCGCAGTTGCTGGTGGTGGAATCCTCCACAAGGCTAAGGACTTCCATTTATAGTCGGCGTAATTTGTTGATGAGAATAAGGGCTTCCATAAAATTTAGTACTGGTGTTTGTCATCCATGTTGATGGATTATGGTAATTAGGTGCACCAAGACGATACTTCATTATGCCATAGATATTTGCTTCTGTGAAAGCACCATGGACCATTGCAGATTGGAGATGAGCTCTTTTAGCATGCTGTCGTTCACTCTTATGTTCATTTTGATGCCCTCCTAATGCTTGTGAAGTTGGGAAATTCCTGCAACAATAATGACACTCGAATTTCCTGCCACCTTCAGCATTAATATTATTCTCTTTTATTTCTTCTACTTCAATGGATCCTGATTCGTCGGTTGCAGCTATAGAATTATCACTAGCTCCAAGTTCTTTCCCAAAAAGCCTAATGGCCTTTTCTTTAGGTAATAGATTTATTTAATCCGCGCACCCCTATAAATGGTATTAGAGTCCAGCAATTTAAAAAGTACGGAAGAGAAAAATATATTAGAATTAAATTTCGAGTTAGAGTTAAAAAATTTACTTACAAAATTATTAAATTAATTATGCGAAGACCATTTAAAAATAGAGAAGCTTTTAGAAAAATTAAAGAATCTTTAATTAGTAATTATTCAGAACATATAAGTCTAAATAAAACAAAAAAAAACCCACAAAAATTAGCCTACTTAATTACATTAATATCTAGTATTGAATCAAAATTAAAAACACATTTAAAATCCAGAAGAATGAAACACATACCACCTAATTATGATAAAATTAGATTTAGATATCCACCAATAT